>NW_026867522.1:99749-388947 GCF_020745735.1 Hemiscyllium ocellatum
AGGGGGTGACATGGTAACTCGGGCTGACACGGTGACTCAGGGGGTGACACGGTGACTCAGGGGTGACACGGTGACTCAGGGGGTGGCACGGTGACTCAGGGGGTGGCACGGTGACTCGGGGTGGCGCGGTGACTCAGGGGGTGACACGGTGACTCAGGGGGTGGCACGGTGACTCGGGGGTGGCACGGTGTCTCAGGGGGTGACACGGTGACTCTGGGGGTGGCACGGTGACTCAGGGGGTAGCACGGTGACTCAGGGGGTGGCACGGTGACTCAGGGGGTGACACGGTGACTCAGGGGGTGGCACGGTGACTCAGGAGTGACACGGTGACTCAGGGGCTGACACGGTGACTCAGTGGGTGGCATGGTGACTCAGGGGGTGGCACGGTGACTCAGGGGGTGGCGCGGTGACTCAGGGGGTGACATGGTAACTCGGGCTGACACGGTGACTCAGGGGGTGACACGGTGACTCAGGGGTGACACGGTGACTCAGGGGGTGGCACGGTGACTCGGGGGTGACACGGTGACTCTGGGGGTGGCACGGTGACTCAGGGGGTGGCACGGTGACTCAGGGGGTGACACGGTGACTCAGGGGGTGGCACGGTGACTCAGGGGCTGACACGGTGACTCAGTGGGTGGCATGGTGACTCAGGGGGTGGCACGGTGACTCAGGGGGTGGTGCGGTGACTCAGGGGGTGACATGGTAACTCGGGCTGACACGGTGACTCAGGGGGTGACACGGTGACTCAGGGGGTGACACGGTGACTCAGGGGTGACACGGTGACTCAGGGGTGGCACGGTGACTCAGGGGGTGGCACGGTGACTCGGGGTGGCGCGGTGTCTCAGGGGGTGACACGGTGACTCTGGGGGTGGCACGGTGACTCAGGGGGTAGCACGGTGACTCAGGGGGTGGCACGGTGACTCAGGGGGTGACACGGTGACTCAGGGGGTGGCACGGTGACTCAGGGGGTGGCGCGGTGACTCGGGGTGGCACGGTGACTCAGGGGATGGCACGGTGACTCGGGGTGGCACGGTGACTCAGGGGGTGACATGGTGACTCAGGGGTGACACGGTGACTGAGGGGGTGGCACGGTGACTCGGGGTGGCACGGTGACTCGGGGTGACACGGTGACTCAGGGACGTCATGGTGACAGAGGGGGTGGCACGGTGACTCAGGGGGTGGCACGGTGACTCAGGGGTGGCACAGTGACTCAGGGGGTGGCACGGTGACTCAGGGGGTGACACGGTGACTCAGGGGGTGGCACGGTGACTCAGGGGGTGGCACGGTGACTCAGGGGTGACACGGTGACTCGGGGTGGCACGGTGACTCAGGGGTGGCACGGTGACTCGGGGGGTGGCATGGTGACTCGGGGTGGCACGGTGACTCAGGGGGTGACACGGTGACTCAGGGGGTGACACGGTGACTCAGGGGGTGACATGGTGGGAGTGGGGAAATGGGATAAAATTCAAGATAGCATAATATGGAGAAACAGACCCTTCGGTCCACCCAGCCCGTGCTGACCCTAATCCCCAAACTAACCCAGTCCCCCCCACCTGCTCCTGGCCCATCCCCCTCCAACCCTTCCCTGTCCATGTCCTTATCCAAATCCCTTTTAAACGTTGTAACTGTCCCCCCTCCCCCCACTTCCTCAGGAAGGTCATCCCACACACGGACCACCCTCTGGGGAAAACTGTTGCCCCTCGTGTCTGTTTTAAATCTCCCCCCTCTCCCCTTAAACATGTGCCCCCCTGGTCTTCAAATCCCCCCCACCCTGGGGGAATAGACACCCCCCATTCACCCTCTCTGTCCCCCTCATGGTTTTATAAACCTCTATAAGGTCACCCCTCAGCCTCCGATACTCCGGGGAGCAGACTCCCAGCCTATCCAGCCTTTCGTTATAACTCCCACCCTCCCATTCCCGGCAACATCCCGGGAAATCTCTCTGGAACCCTCTCCAGGTTAATAATATCCTTCTTGCCTCAAGGAGGGAGAGTTGCAATGAAGTTGAGGAGGACAGGGCAGAGGGGATGGTGAGGGTGGGAGAGAGGAAATGACATTGAAGTGATAGACCATCCATGGTGGAGCTGGGTGGATGGGCCGAATGGCTGTTCCTATTCCCCACCGTGTCAGGACTCAGGAGTTTCTGTTCCCGCAGGTCGCCAAGCGCTGGGGGAATCGCAAGAACAAACCGAAAATGAACTACGAGAAGTTGAGCAGGGGGCTCCGATATTACTACCACAGGGACATCATCCAAAAGTCAGCAGGAAAACGCTACGTCTATCGCTTTGCCTGCCACGTGCAGAGCTTGCTGGGAGAAAGCCCTCAGCAAATCCATGAGAGACTGGACGTGAAAGCCCGGACTGAGCAGTGAGAGGGGCCAAGGAGATGCTGCCCAGGTCCCACACTCTCCCGGCGTTTCCAGACATTGTTCATTTTACAAACTGTGTTTGACCAGTTCTGTTCCCCCATCACCCCTCCAGGAGCCTGAGAGCCAGCGTAGGCAGACAATCCGGGCCTCCTCCTTCCCTCTCCTACCTGACTACATCACCAAGGGAACCTGTCAGAGAATGACCTACAGTCGGAGATTCAAGAGCGCAACAACCTGTCCCCCCTCGAAACAACCATTACACAGAGGAGAGTGACCGTCACGGGGAGAGGGAGAGTGACCGTCACGGGGAGAGGGAGAGTGACCGTCACAGGGAGAGGGAGAGTGACCGTGACAGGGAGAGGGCATGTGACCGTCACAGGGAGAGGGAGAGTGACCATCACGGGGAGAGGGAGAGTGACCGTCACAGGGAGAGGGAGAGACCGTCACGGGGAGAGGGAGAGTGACCGTCACGGGGAGAGGGAGAGTGACCGTCACGGGGAGAGGGAGAGTGACCGTCACAGGGAGAGGGAGAGTGACCGTCACGGGGAGAGGGAGAGTGACCGTCACAGGGAGAGGGAGAGTGACCGTCACGGGGAGAGGGAGAGTGACCGTCACGGGGAGAGGGAGAGTGACCGTCACGGGGAGAGGGAGAGTGACCGTCACGGGGAGAGGGAGAGAGACCGTCACGGGGAGAGGGAGAGTGACCGTCACAGAGATGTTCCTGACACCCTGATCCTCGTCCTCCGCCCCACCCCCAGTGTCACACCCCACCCCGGCTGCGTTTAGCGAGAATGGGCATCTCACCTAGGGGTTCCTCTCCCTCAGACTCCCCGCTCCCCCCAACCCCCCCGGCCCACTCCCCCATCCCCACACCTCCACCTGACCCCTCCCACACCCCCAATCCCCACACCCCCCCAATCCCCCCACACACACACCGTCTCAACTCCTCACATAGCTCACACTCCCTCATCCCACTTCCCTGCAGCCCCACCCCAACACCCCCATCCCCCTCCCCCTGACAGTCCTCTTCACCCTCCCCCTTCCCCCTCCCCGACATCCCCCATTTCTCCTCCCCCCGACACCCCTCCATTCTCCTCTCCCCAACACCCCCTCCCCCACCCTGTCACCCCCCACTCCCCCTCTCCCAACACCCCCTGCCCTGTCAACTCCCAATCTCACCCCGACACCCTCCCCATTCCCCCCAGTCTCCCCCCAGTCTCCCTCCCCCCCCACACACACACCCATTCCCCCTCCTCCACACCACCCAGTTCCATTCCCCCATCACCCCCCAAGTCCCCCTCCCCCCGATACCACCCATTCCCCCCCACCCCAGTGACTGTGACACCTCCTCCCCCCCCCCCCCCTCCCCCGGCCCCCCCCCGCCCGTGTAAGTACCAGGGAGAGGGAACGCAGCCTTTAGCAACAGACTCGAGAGTAAAGTTCAATATCAGAAGGAACGAGAAAACAAAATATAGCTTCCTTTTTGGAACTGAGAGTTTTTTTTTAATGTTGTACAATACGTTGATCTCAAGTAGGAGCTAACAGTAATTCTTATTTTTATACATGACATTTGATTGGGATGTTTGATGCTGAGTACCGGGTTGTATGAGGAAAGTTTGTAATTCTCTTCAAAGTCTGCTTGTAAATAAAGCTGTGATTTTAATTCTAAACCTATCGTTAAAATCTGCAATCTCTCTTAAGTTCCTCCGTAAGTCACACTGCAAGTGCAGCGAGAGACAATCTGCTCGCAATACTTCCTTGAAGTTTGCAATTTCAAATTCTGTTCTATTGCTCTTTCCTACTCAAATGATCTTCCCCAACTTTATACCCACCATGACCATTGCAGAGCTCTCTGTCAATATCTCCCTCTCTGTATTCCCTCCTCCCACCCTGCTCCCCCACTCCTACCTGTCTCTCTCTCTCTAATTCCCCCCTCTCTTTGCCTCTCTCACTGTTTGCCTCTTCCTCTTTCCTACTCCAAGGAGTGGCACGGTGGCTCAGGGTTAGCACTGCTGCCTCACCAGCGCCAGCGTCCCAGGTTCGATTCCACCCTCGGGTGACTGTCTGTGTGGAGTTTGCACATTCTCTCTATGTCTGTGTGGGTTTCCTCCCACAGTCCAAAAGGTCAGGGTGGATTGGCCATGCTAAATTTCCCATAGTACTAGGTACATTAGTCAGGGGTAAATATATGGGAATGAGTCTGGGTCGGTTGGGACAAAGGACCTGTTTCCATACTGTAGGGAATCAAAATTTAATCGAAAACTCTCACTCTCTGCCACTCCCTCTCTCCAATTCCAAGGGTGGCTCAGTGGTTAGCTCTCTCTCTTTCTCTCTGCCTCTCTCTCACTCCCTCTCTGCCTTATCCTCTCCCTCTCACTCCCTCTCTGCCTTACCCTCTCACTCCCTCCCTGCCTCTCTCTCCTCCCTCTCTGCCTCTCTCTCTCTCTCTCTCCCCCTCTCACTCCCTCTCTGCCTCTCTCCCTCTCACTCCCTCTCTGCCTCTCTCTCTCTCTCTCTCTCCCCCTCTCACTCCCTCTCTGCCTCTCTCCCTCTCACTCCCTCTCTGCCTCTCTCTCTCTCCCTCTCACTCCCTCTCTGCCTCTCTCCCTCTCACTCCCTCTCTGCCTTATCCTCTCTCTCTCTCTCTCTCACTCCCTCCTCCTCTCACTCCCTCTCTGCCTCTCTCCCTCTCACTTCCTGTCTGCCTTATTCTCTCTCTCTCACTCCCTCCCCCTCTCACTCCCTCTCTGCCTCTCTCCCTCTCACTCCCTGTCTGCCTTATCCTCTCTCTCTGCCTCTCTCTCTCTCTCCCTCCTCCTCTCACTCCCTCTCTGCCTCTCTCCCTCTCACTCCCTGTCTGCCTTACCCCCTCTCTCTCTCCCTTTTCCCCCCCTCTCTCACTATGACCAGCTGTGTGGTTTGCTATGCTTTCTTGGTCAGTATTATAAGTGATGATGTACAAAACACCAACCAACCTGTCCCTCCAGGAACACACACCTATTCCTGGTCTCTCACTGTTTGGCCACAGTTCCCATCAGACCAATACCAATTAGCCAGACTTGAGCAGTTTAAAAGGTCCAAATGTACCAGGAACTCAAACAAGAAAAATGTCCTTATTCATTTCTTGCTCCCTGCTCCCTCCCCAACATCTTCCTCCAAATGTTTCACTTTGTTCCTCACATTCTGTGCAATCCCATGAAATGGTTTGAAGTCAGTTTGACAGACAAACAGATGAATAAGGAGCAGAGAGTGGCCATTCAGCCCCTCAGCGGGATCCTGAAAGATCTGGTTGTGTTCCCAGAACCACGCGCATGCTGAGTATAACTCTGCCTGCTTTCCCGTGACGGTCCATCTGCCCGTTCTCACCCAGCTTCCTCGGCTGACCCATTCCCAGTCACATCCTCATCCCAGCATTCCCAACGCTTTTCTTCCTGTGAACGGTTAGCTATCTCCCATTTTTTAAAACAAGTCCCAAGAACGCTGATTCCCAGAGAAGGTTATTGTGAGCAAGGCAATTAACCTTGAAGTTGAATTTTTATGAATCAAATGAGAATACCGACAATTGATCCCAGTAAATATTGCAAAGAAATGGTTCCAGAGGAAACTAGCACAATGTTTACACTGTATCAGAAACCACAACGTTTGTTAAAATGACTTATCCTGATTGAGAGAAAGAAACCTGACCAAACTGGTGATAATAGGAATGATTTGCCAGAACAGTTCATTCTAATAGCACCCAGTTTTCATCTTGTTTCGAGGTAGTGGACAGTTGCGAAGTTTTAGTACAGCAAGCTGCTGATCAGTACTAGACTGACAAGTGCAACTGAAGAGCTCAAAAGGATACGGTTTCCACTGGAATTATCACCTGTACAGAAGAGAAAAATGAAATGTTATGGAGTATGCAGAGGCAGAAGGCCTGCATGAGGTCGCATTTTTACCTGATATTAAATCTCAGAGCTTCTTCTGTCATTGAACAATCAACTAAGATAATCATCGATCAGGTCAGGATTTTGCCTCAACAGCATGTGTGAAATTTTGAGTTTTTCAATCAAGTGGGAGCTGCTTGTTCCTGGCCAGTGTGGAGTTCCTGGAGTGTTGTTGGAGCTGCCCCCATCCAGGGTAAGTGGGGAGTATCCCATCACACTCCTGCCTTGTGTTTTGTCAATGGTGGGACAGAGTTAGAATTCACAACACCAGGGGGGGTAGAGTCCAACAGGTTTGTTTGAAAGTTCCAGCTGTCAGAGTGCTGCTCCTTCAACAGACTGAATAACAAGATGATTAAAAGTGTTAAAGGTTGTGGGTAAAGACTTAGTTAGCCTGTTAGTCCAGTCACACTATTTGTCTCTATCTGTTGACACTCTTAAATCGCTGGAATTATCTTGTCATTATCTCTCTCTGCCTGTAATTTCTGTGTCTGTGTGCTTTCGTCCACTTCACCTGACGAAGGGGCAGTGCTCTGAAAGCTTGTGATTTCAAATAAACCTGTTCAACTATAAGCTGGTATCGTGTGACTTCTGACTTGGTCCACCCCAGTCGGACACCAGCACCTCCACACAATGGTGGACAGGCCACTGGGGAGTCAGGAGGTGAGTTACTCACAGCAGGATCCCCAGCCTCTGGCCTACTCTTGTAGCCACTATTTACACGACCTGATGGGTTTCTGGTCAATGGTAATCCCCAAATGTTCAGAGGGGGTTTATCAGCGATTGTGATACCTAGGGTGTAGGTTTGCTCACTGAGCTGTAGGTCTGATATCCAGACATTTCATTACCTGGCTAGGTAACATCATCAGTGGGGACCTCCAAGTGAAGGGAAGCTATTGTCTCCTACTTTCTATTTATATCTTTCTCCTGGATGGGGTTCCTGTTCAGGAAATGACATCACCACAAGCCCCAGGAACCCCATCCAGGAGAAAGATATAAATAGAAAGCGGGAGACAACAGCTTCGCTTCACTTGGAGGTCGCCACTGATGATGTTACCTAGCCAGGTAATGAAACGTCTGGATATCAAACCTACAGCTCAGCGAGCAAACCAACACCCTAAACCTCAACCTGAGCTACAAACCTTCACAAACCTTGCGATTGTGATACTATTGAACGTCTAGGAGCAATGATTTACTCACTTATTTTCTCCTTCACTGGCCTTCTGGGAGAGCGCGTGATACAAGTGGTGATGTATCTTTACTACAGCAGGAATACTGTTGTATCGTCTAGCCAGTTACTCACCAACTACATTTGGAGGTGTGCTAACATCTGCCTTGATGATGGGGCCAATAGACAGCACACTGGATTGGCCCTTGCTGTTACTGCTTTGGGCATTTCTTTGACCGGAGCAGCTCTGAATTGGAAAGAAAGGATTCTCATTGTGAATTCATGTTATTGGGATCTTCCTGACCATCCACCTGAATTTGTAACTTCTCTAAGTATACACTGAAGAAATACACCTAACCCCCAGAGAAAGGTTCATATTTACCAAAGTGAGATGAGCTGAGCAATTCTGGGGAAGTTGATGGTGTTAGTTTTAACCACCCCATTAGAACAATAAAAATATTCACAGGCTCCTTCAGCCCCAGCTGCACATTTCCAGATGTAAGTCTACGGTTCCTGGCTTCCCCTCTCAATCCATTCTTAAAAGTGGAGAGACATCTCCTACTATCCAACCCATGGCAATTATTCCAGAATGTATTGAAGTTTGGAAGATTATCAAACTCTCTCTGTCTAAGAAGGGTTTCTAAGATTACATAAGGATCTTGATCAAATGGGTCAATGGGCCGAGGAGGGGCAGAGAGAGTTCAACCTGAATAAAAGTCATGTGTTGCATTTTGTTAACGGTGGGGCCCTGGGTAGTGCTGTAGAACAGAGGGACCTAGGGGTTCAGGGACATAATCCTGAATAGACGGGGGGGTGGAGGGGGTTATGAAGGTGTTTCGCACCCTCCCCTTCATTGCTCAGCCCTCTGAGTGTAGGAGTTGGGAACGTCATGTTGGGGTTGTACAGGACATTGGTGAGACCCCTTCTGGAATACTGTGTCCAGTTCCGGGCGCCCTGTTATAGCAAGGATATTATTAAACTGGAGAGTGTTCCGGAGAGATTTCCCAGATGTTACCGGGAACGGGAGGGTCGGAGTTATAACGAAAGGCTGGATAGGCTGGGAGTCTGCTCCCCGGAGTATCGGAGGCTGAGGGGTGACCTTATAGAGGTTTATAAAACCATGAGGGGGACAGAGAGGGTGAATGGGGGGTGTCTATTCCCCCAGGGTGGGGGATTTGAAGACCAGGGGGGCACATGTTTAAGGGGAGAGGAGAGAGATTTTAAAAAGACACGAGGGGCAACAGTTTTCCCCAGAGGGTGGTCCGTGTGTGGGATGACCTTCCTGAGGAAGTGGGGGGAGGGGGACAGTTACAACGTTTAAAAGGGATTTGGATAAGGACATGGACAGGGAAGGGTTGTAGGGAGATGGGTCAGGAGCAGGCAGGTGGGATTAGTTTAGTTCGGGGAATATGGTCGGTATGGACAGGTTGGGCCGAAGGGTGTGTTTCCGTGCTATATGACTCTATGATTCTGGAGTGTAGACCATCAGGTCATGGACAGTTAGCAGTTTCCAGCCCATTGGGTGGCACGGTGGCACAGTGGTTAGCACTGCTGCCTCACAGCGCCAGAGACCTGGGTTCAATTCCCAACTCAGGCGACTGACTGTGTGGAGTTTGCACGTTCTCCCCGTGTCTGCGTGGGTTTCCTCCGGGTGCTCCGGTTTCCTCCCACAGTCCAAAGATGTGCGGGTCAGGTGAATTGGCCAAGCTAAATTGCCCGTAGTGTTAGATAAGGGGTAAATGTAGGGGTATGGGTGGGTTTCGCTTTGGCGGGTCGGTGTGGACTTGTTGGGCCGAAGGGCCTGTTTCCACACTGTAAGTCTAATCTAATCTAATCTAAAAAACAGACTATGACTGCCTCATCCACCCTGTGTGTCTATCATCCCGAAGGAAGAATCGGACCTGATAGGAATGGGATGGCACGGGCTACACTTGGAATGAACCAGTGACATCTACTGGGAAAATCCTTTCCTAAAAAGGGGTAAATCCTTTTACAACAGAGATCGGTTTCTGACAAAGTCATTCAGAAATATTTCACAGTAGGAGGTTAACTCGGTGAGGACATGCAGACCATCGCGAGAAAGGCCACACTTACTGGTAAACACTGGCTGGTTTGGAAGTCACACAACCTGACCTGACAATGCAGGTAGATTTGATTGACATCACCAATAAACTTAAACACTGAAAATGAGAAGCGGCAAATGGACGAGGTCCCACTCTCCTTCACTTCCACCTCACTTAGAGTGTTTGGACATCTGTAAGAAATGGTATGATAATTGTTCAAACATAATTATCTGCAACCTTTTAAATATTACACTCAGAATGTGAGCTATTAGTACATTCTGCTAATCCTGCCTGCTAATGTCGGTAGGTAAAAACAATGACTGCAGATGCTGGAAACCAGATTCTGGATCAGTGGTGCTGGAAGAGCACAGCAGTTCAGGCAGCATCCAAAGTGCAGCGACAATCCTTGGATAAGCACATGGATGATGATGGGATAATGTAGGGGGATGGGCTGAGATTAGTTCACAGGTCGGCACAACATCGAGGGCCGAAGGGCCTGTTCTGTGCTGGATTGTTCTATGTTCTATGTTCTAATATCGTAGACAGTCCATGACTCCAGAGTCTGAACATTCACAATCACTTTTTGTCACAACATCAACGGGAATCTTCTACAGATTCAGGGATTCAGTCCAACGTCTCTGCCAACTCTTTTAAATTGTAATCCAGTTAGTCCCAGGTGTCTCCCCAATGCACCAACTTAACCAAATAATCCTTGATATCATTTTCCTTCATCCTCTGCTACCCTTGCTCTGTTTCTCATCCTATCCCCATCCCCAATTGTCTTGGAGAGTCATCTTACTTGAGTCTACCTCTATCAGAGAATATGGCTGTCCACGTTGCCTCCCACCCCTCGCTGCCTCCCCTGCTGCTGAATGCGTTGGTGCCTCTAGCTTTGAGTTCAATGAATAAATCTCAAATCAAAAGTTTCTCTGAGTGGTGGGTGCCCATGACTATTGTCACTAATTGTTATAAAAACCCATGGGGAGAGAGCAGGGAGCGGTCACTAATGTCTTTTAGGGAAGGAAATCTGCAGTTGTGACCTACGCATGACTCCAGACCCAACGTGACGTGGTTGACTCTCAACAGCCCTCTGGAATAGTCAGACACTCCGGGAAGGCCCGAAGGGATGGACAATAGATGTTGGTCAACCTCAAGGCACCCACATCCCATGAACAAATATAAAGACAATACCAAATGGCAGATATGCAAGCTGCATTTGCCAAAACTCTGGCAAGAATTTGGAAATTTCCTGTCACTTTATGACTAGGGAAGAGAGCAAGGTAGGCAGGCTGAAACAAAGAGCCTTGAAAGTGACGTCTCAATTCCAGAGGAAGGCTTTGGATAGAATAACAAAAGGACTGAGATGTTGGTGTCATACTCACTGATTGCTCACAAGGCCCCATCTCGTCTGCGATAAGGGGTTATTGTCTGGAGTGGTCCAACAGCTGTCCAGGGTCACCACAAACTGGTTGGGGTCCATCCCCATGACAGTGATGCCAATGTAAACTCGGTCATCTACACTGAGTCGGACTGGGGTCTGGGTGTAGGGTTGGCGATATTCCGGGTCTTGGTACATAATCATCCTGGCTTCATATGACCCTTCACCTGATGGCAATGCTATGTTGACCACACTGTGTCAAGAAAAGGAGGAAAAGAAATGCAGTCAATTGACTTTCCCAGAGGGGACCGAGAGGGTCGGACCATGAGAACAGGAGCAGGCCATTCAGCCCATCGGACTGCTCAGATGGAGCAAAGCAGATGTTTCTGTCACAAACCCTGTGGTCATCTTTCTTCCAGGAGTGAAGAAATCCCAGGGAATATTTCATTCAGGGAGAATCCCATTTGTCCAAGTTCAAACCTTTCAAATTACTCACCAGGGAAATAGTGAAGGGGAGGGGAAGGGGCGGTGGGGAGGGATTGGTCCTTCACCTGGTTGGGTATTTGACATTTCCTTGCCACACTGGATGTGCAGTGGGTCGTTGGACGTGCCTGGATACAGGAACGAAGCTCAGTGCTTATCACCAGCTCATGTAGTAAACTCATTGCCCTGTCAGCTCCCCAAGCCCCAGGCATTCCCTCAACACACATTCTCCCCGTGTCTGCGTGGGTTTCCTCCGGATGCTCCGGTTTCCTCCCACAGTCCAAAGATGTGCAGGTTAGGGTGGATTGGCCACGGAAAATTGTCCCATAGTGCCCAGGGATGTGCAGTTTAGGGTGGATTGGTCACGGAAAATTGTCCCATAGTGCCCAGGGATGCGCAGTTTAGGGTGGATTGGCCATGGGAAATTGTCCCACAGTGCCCAGGCATGTGCAGGTTAGGGAGGATTGGTCATGGGACATTGTCCTATAGTGCCCAGGGATGTGCAGGTTAGGGTGGGTTGGCCATGGGAAATTGTCCCATAGTGCCCAGGGATGTGCAGGTTAGGGTGGATTAGTCATGGGACATTGTCCCATAGTGCCCAGGGATGTGCAGGTTAGAGTGGGTTGGCCATGGGAAATTGTCCCATAGTGCCCAGGGATGTGCAGGTTAGGGTGGATTGGCCATGGGAAATTGTTACATAGTGCCCAGGGATGTGCAAGTTAGGGTGGATTGGCCGTGGGAAATTGTCCCATAGTGCCCAGGATGTGCAGGTTAGGGTGAATTGGTCATGGGAAATTGCCCCATAGTGCCCAGGGATGTGCAGGTTGGGGTGAATTGGTCATGGGAAATTGTCCCATAGTGCCCAGGGATGTGCAGATTAAGGTGAATTGGCCATGGGAAATTGTTACATAGTGCCCAGGGATGTGCAGGTTAGGGTGGATTGGCCATGGGAAATTGTCCCATAGTGTCCAGGGATGTGCAGGTTAGGGTGGATTAGCCATGGGGAATTGTCCCGTAGTGCCCAGGGATGTGCAGGTTAGAGTGGGTTGGCCATGGGAAATTGTCCCATAGTGTCCAGGGATGTGCAGGTGAGGGTGGATTGGTTGTGGGAAATTGTCCCATAGTGCCCAGGGATGTGCAGGTTAGGGTGGATTGGCCATGGGATATTGTCCCATAGTGCCCAGGGATATGCAGGTTAGGGTGGATTGGCCATAGGAAATTGTCCCATAGTGCCCAGGGATATGCAGGTTAGGGTGGATTGGCCGTGGGAAATTGTCCCATAGTGCCCAGGGATGTGCAGGTTAGGGTGAATTGGCCATGGGATATTGTCCCATAGTGCCCAGGGTTGTGCAGGTTAGAGTGGATTGGCCATGGGATATTGTCCCATAGTGCCCAGGGATGTGCAGGTTAGGGTGAATTGGCCATGGGATATTGTCCCATAGTGCCCAGGGATGTGCAGGTTAGGGTGGATTGGCCATGGGATATTGTCCCATAGTGCCCAGGGATGTGCAGGTTAGGGTGAATTGGCCATGGGAAATTGTCCCATAGTGCCCAGGGATGTGCAGGTTAGGGTGAATTGGCCATGGGATATTGTCCCATAGTGCCCAGGGATGTGCAGGTTAGGGTGAATTGGCCATGGGAAATTGTCCCATAGTGCCCAGGGATGTGCAGGTTAGGGTGAATTGGCCATGGGAAATTGTCCCATAGTGCCCAGGGATGTGCAGGTTAGGGTGGATTGGCCATGGGATATTGTCCCATAGTGCCCAGGGATGTGCAGGTTAGGGTGGATTGGCCATGGGATATTGTCCCATAGTGCCCAGGGATGTGCAGGTTAGGGTGAATTGGCCATGGGAAATTGTCCCATAGTGCCCGGGGATGTGCAGGTTTGGGAGGGTTGGCCGTGGTTAATGCAGAGTTATGGGTGTAGTGTAGGATGATCTGTGGAGGTTTGGTGCTGGACTTGAAAGGCCGAATGGTTTGCACTGCAGGGATTCTTTCTGGATGTGCATTGTACTCCCCAACGCTGTCCGTTTGATTATGGGTTTGAAATATCTTGGTCACATTACCTTTGCACGACCTCATCCGACACAAACAGCGAGATGTTGATGGTGAGAGGGTACACACAGGAGAAGTCGAGGGAAATGGTCCGATTGTATGAAACAAGCCCGTAATTCTCAATCACCGACGCTCGGATGGTGTTGGATTGAGTAAAGTGCGTGGTGTTAACCTAAACATTAAAATATCTTTGTGACTCAGAGTGTCCGGAAAGGGGAGTCAGCACATCAGGCAGTTTCTGTATCTGAAGCACGTGTTGCTCTCGCATCCCAGAGTCCAGGAGCTGAACAACACAATGTTCACATTCTGTCTCTGATTCAGGAATTCAACCTGGGATGGACTGAATAACACATCCAGGATGATGGAATTGAATTTGAGGCCCATGAGACCTGTCCACTAACATCACACTGTCTGATAAACGTATCAGTGTAGAACATTCATCATGGAAACATAGACAATCTATGCAAGAATTCAATATAATCGCACAATCTCAGTATCCCATTCCCACAATCTCCCAATACCAGCTGATCTCTCTCACTGTTCCACCTCCCTCGTGAATATATTGAACAAACTGTCCCCAACAGCTTCCTGTGGGAGAGAATTCCACAGATTCACAAGTCTCCCATTGAAGAAAATCTTTCCCATCTTAGCCCTGAATGGTTTACTCCTTATTCTTAGACTGTGACCCTCTCTCCCTAGTTCTGGACTTCCCCAACATCGGGAACATGATTCCCGCATCTAGCTTGTTCCAGTCCTGTCAGTGCTTAAAAGGCACCTGGATGGGTATATGAGTAGGAAGGGTTTAGAGGGATATGGGCCGGGTGCTGGCACACGAGACTGGATTAGTTTCGGATATCTGATTGACATGGACGAAGTAGACTGAAGGGTCTGATTCTGTGCAGTATGACTGTGCTGTTATTACTCTATGGAATACTCTAGATGTAGCCTCACCAATGCCTTTTGTCACTGAAGTATAACCACCCCACTCTTTTATTCAATTTCCCCTCCCAGTCAATGATAGAAGTCAACCTTCTCTGAACTGCTCCCCCTGCATTTCAGACCTGCTGTAAGTAAGGAGCCCAAAACTGTCCATGGTATTCTGGCCTATCTCTCTATAATGGGAGAAAGTGAGGACTGCAGATGCTGGAGAGCAGAGCTGAAAGTATGTTGCTGGAAAAGCCCTGAAGAAGGGCTCACACCCGAAACGTCGATTCTCCTGCTCCTTGGATGCTGCCTGACCTGCTGCGCTTTTCCAGCAACACATTTTCAGTTATTTCTCTTTCATACCAAGCCCAAAAATGCATTCAGCATTACAGCATCATGTCCAGACCACTTACTGGGCATATCTGTCAACATGCACTCTGTCTGCCAACTGGTTCATAATTAACTTAATAAAATCCATCTTCCAGAACTCCTCACATTAAAGTTAATGTTTACAAGGAGCTCAGTGCAGAAGAGTGTACTCTGCCTGGAGACTTCAAGAGGCAACTTCCCTTTTCCCTGCAGACTAGAGACATGCAAAATGTTCTTAAAATATCTTGTTATGATTCCTGCTGATGGTAATACTGGACAAGTCAAATCCCAGAAAGAAACCTGGCTTGAAGGACCATATCTTTAACACCTTCAATTGGTTCATGCAGTGGATAACCAGGGAGGAGGAGATGGGGAGATTTTTAATCAGCGATGGGATTGCAGGGTTGTGGAGGCTGGGAAAGAAAGGAGAGTTGAGGCTAAGATGAGATCAGGCATGATCATATTGAATGGGGTAGCAGGCTTGAGAGGCTGAATGGCCTCCTCCCGCTTCTAGTTCTTGAGTTCTGGTATTCATCCAAAATTATTCAACCTTCTCAACCAAACGGTAAATCTCTGTTCTGTAGTCAAAATAAATCTAATTACCTCACTGTATTTACCTCATCGTATTTACTCTGCCTATCCTAAACCCAACAGTATAAACTACTTTTTCTGATTAACATTACAGGGGTCTGTCCCAGGCACTTTACTGCAGTGGGACTGATATATTTTGATCACTGTTCCAAATTGACTTTCTGACCTTATCATCAGAATGCTTCACCAAACTAAAACTACATCCATCTGTCTCTGCTCTGGAATTCAAATCTAAAAAAAACACATATATTTCATGAGAATTGTCCCAGCAATGAAAAGTTTAACATATTAGGAACGTTTGAGGACTCTGGGTCTACTCGATGGAGTTGAGAAGGATGAGGGGGATCTAATTGAAACACACAGAATACCGAACGGCCTGGACAGAGTGGATGTTGGGAAGATGTTCCCATTGGTCGGAAAGACTCAGACCCGAGGGCACAGCCTTAGAATAAAGGGAAGACCCTTTAGAACAGAGATAAGGAGAAACGTCTTCAGCCAGAGAGCGGGGAATCCGTGGGACTCACTGTCACAGAGGGCTGTGGGGGCCGGGTCAGTGAGGATATTTAACACAGAGATAGATAAGTTCCTGAGAAACAAGAGGGTCAAGGGTTACGGGGAGAAATGGGGTTGAGAAACATACTGAATGGAGAAACAGACTCAATGGGCTGAATGGCCTAATTTCTGCTCCTACGTCTTACAGAAATCATTCATCAAAGTCCATTTGAGTTACTCTGCATGTACAAACCTTGAGTGTGGAGCCACATGAGGGTCTGATGCTATCGAAATGAAAGGTCAATCTTCCATCAATGACCTGCCCAATACAACTGGGGTCTTTCAAATGGAAGTAGCGAGTGTGCCAGGCCTCACTGAACAACAGGCAGCGGGAGAGGGAGATCTCACTGCTGCTCCCATTACACACCAGCCTGTAGTCTGGAATCACAACAAAACAGCCATCAATAATTTACAAAATGTGCCCTGGCACTATATTAATGCAGTAAGGAAGGGGCAAGCATGGGGGCTTCTCTGGAAAGGAGGAAGGTCCTGCCTAATGCATTCACAGATGAGCCATAGATTATAGTAACCTGCAGGTCAGGGGTAACATCCCATCTCTAGGACAAGAAACCCAAGTTCAAATGACATCTCAGAATAGATTGATCAGGAAACATCCATCAGAAGGTGTCTAACTCCGGTGATGTCTGGGTATGTAAGTTCAATATCTCTGAGTTGTACCATTGGTGAGGGAATCAGGGCAGTCCTGGTTTGAGCTTTAAATCAAAGCGCAGAAAATGTGGAGGGGAGAAAGTTCGATCTGACTGGGATATGACGGGAAACAGATAGATTCCTCAGTTGTCATCGAGTTTACAATCACCCAATGAACAGAGTAACCAGGGTATACCCACGGCTGCTATCCCATCACCAAGTCAGCCCTTGACTGTAGTACCATCTCATTCAGAGTCAGGTAGGAACCAGAGTGGTAGTATCTCTGACACTGACCCTTGGGGTGGATCAGCCAAGGCTCCCTGATTGGACCGGATTTAACAGCCCCAATCAGGGAACTGACATTCTCTCTAATGTCCAGCTTGTTACAATCACTTCACTGGTCAGACGAACAGAAAGATACGTAATACACAGATGGTGCTAGACAAATTCAGCAGTTCCGAACTCAATCAGAAAATCTCTCCACGGATGGTGTCAAACTTGCTGAGTTTCTCCAGCATCCTTTGTGCTTGTTTCAGAGTTCCAACCTCGACAGGATTTCACTTGAAAGGGGTTTGGGAAGGTTGGCTGTCACCCATCTGGGAGTTGTAAGGGTTGATGGTTGGTCTGAAAGGAGGGGTTATGTCCCACATCGGTTGGATTGATTATTCTGCTTACTGTACCCTTCTTACCATAGTTCGTATTTGCCTGGTCAGCAGTGGCATCATCACAGAAGCATCCGACAACCCCTCTCTGCTCACCGCACCACTCCTCTGCTGTGCACGATTCTCTCTCACATGGGGACTGTAATGCTGGTGGTGAAAACAGTACGCACTGTTACAACTCCATCCACCCCACAACAAGTTCGTTCCAACGATCCCGTCAGGAAACACTGGTCCTGACAGTGGGGTGAACATCAAGATGAACTGGAACTGTGCGATTGCTATTGACCTGTCGGTTAGTTGGCAGAGATTCAGAGAATTACTACAGCCCAGGAGGTGGTCACCATGTCCATCACCTTCCTGCTGGCTGCCTGAATGATCATCTCGCTCAGTGTCTCTCTCCCCATTCTCATACACATTCTTCCTAAGGGGTAACGTTTTCCCCCAGAGGGTGGTGCGTGTGTGGACTGAGCTGCCAGAGGAAGTGGTGGAGGCTGGTACAATGACACCATTTAAAAGGCACCTGGATGGGGACATGACTAGGAAGGGGTTGGAGGGATATGGGCCAAATGGGACTAGATTAATTTAGGATATCTGCTCAGTATAGATGAGTTGGACTGAACAGTTTATTTCTGTGAAGTACATCTCTATGACTTTAAATAGCCACCTAATCCCCTCTCGAAAGCCTGAACTGAATCAGTCTCTGCTTCTTCCACTGACTATAGGAGAAAGTGTTCCTTAAATCATTGTTGTTTCTTTTACCAATTACGCACCTCCTGCTCTTGTTCCCATCATGATGTTCCCTTCTGCGCTATTCAGTGCCTGCTCGTGATTTTAGGAAACTTCTATTAGATCTCCCTCTCAGCCTTCTGTCCAAGGAGAACAGTTCCAACCTCCTCAATTATCGTCATCACTGAAGTTTTTCAATCAGTCTTGTCACGCTGCACACAGTTCTGGTCTCCCCGTGACAGGAAAGATGTTGTAAAACTTGAAAGAGTTCAGAAAAGAAGGCAAATCTTCACAGGACCTATCCACTTAATGGTAAGGTCCTAGGGAGTGTTGCAGAACAAAGAGACCTTGGAGTGCAGGTTCATAGCTCCTTGAAAGTGAAGTCGCAGGTAGATAGGATAGTGAAGGCAGCGTTTGGTATGCTTTCCTTTATTGGTCAGAGTATTGAGTACAGGATTGGGAGGTCATGTTGCGGCTGTACAGGACATTGGTTAGGCCACTGTTGGAATATTGCGTGCAATTCTGGTCTCCTTCCTATCAGAAAGATGTTGTGAAACTTGAAAGGGTTCAGAAAAGATTTACAAGGATGTTGGAGGATCTGAGCTACAGGGAGAGGTTGAACAGGCTGGGGCTGTTTTCCCTGGAGCGTCGGAGGCTGACGGGTGACCTTATAGAGGTTTACAAAATTATGAGGGGCATGGATAGGATAAATAGACAAAGTCTTTTCCCTGGGGTCGGGGAGTCCAGAACTAGAGGGGCATAGGTTTAGGGTGAGAGGGGAAAGGTATAAAGGGGACCTAAGGGGTAACGTTTTCACACAGAGGGGGGTGCGTGTATGGAATGAGCTGCCAGAGGAAGTGGTGGAGGCTGGTACAATTTGACCATTTGAAAGGCATCTGGATGGAGACATGAAGAGGAAGGGTTTACAGGGAGGTGGGCTAAGTGCCCCTGTTGACAAAGCTGAGGGCACTGTGTGCTTTATTCACTGCTCTGTCCCCCTGCCCTGCCATCTTCAATGATATGTGCACCCATACCCCAGCTCCCCGTGCTCCCGCCATACCCCCTTTAGAATTGTAGCCCCTATTTTGGATTGACTTTAAATGATTTTCCAACCCAAGTGCATCACCTCACATCTCCCTCCATGAAACATCATCTGCCACCTTTCTGCCCATGTCAATGTGCTTTCGGAGTTCCACACTGTTGTGGAGTCACCCAGAACAGAAACAGACCAACCCATCCATGCTGAAGGTGATCCCAAACTAACCCAGATCCCCCCTGCCTGCTCCTGGCCTATATCCCTCCATCCCTTTACAATCCATGAACTCATTCAGATGTCTGTTAAATGTTGTCCCGTTACCCACATCTACCACCTCCTCAGAAAGTTCATTCCACATGCAAACCACCCTATCCTCCTCAGAGTTTACAATTCTTCTCAGGATCATGTCATCTATAAATTCTGAAAATGTCCCCTGCAAGATCCAGACCATTAATGTATTTTGGGAAAAGCAAGAATCTCAATACTGAAACCCTGAGGAACTCCACAAGAAACCTTTTCCCAGTCTGAAACATACACTGTTTCCTATCCCTCAGCCGAGTTTGTAAGCACCTTCGACCTGTCCCTTTTACCCTGTTAGACCTGTCAGTTTGTCCACAAAGCGTCCTGTAGGACTGTATCAAACACCTTCGGTAAGTCCATGTACATTATAACAACTGCGCTACTTTTCTCGACCCTCTCTGTTAGCTCTTCAAAACAGCTCCAGTATTCCCCATAACATTCTTTAATTGGCTCGCATTTATTCACCTGATTACTAATGTTGTATCAAAGATGTTCTTCTAAAAGCTTCCCCAGTATTGGAGTGAAACGGACTGGTCTGTAATTGCTGGGTTTATTCTCAAAAAGGCAATTTTCCTGTTCCCCAGCAACACCCCTAGGTCCAGGGAGACTGATGATTATGGTCTCTGCTCCTGTCGTTTATGCTGTCACTTCCGTCACAATCCTTGGATGACTCTATCAGCCTGTCCCTGCCAATATAAAGTAAAATCAAACCATCTGACTATGCCTCCTTGTCAATTTTGATCCCACATGGAGACTGTTACCATGTCTTTGTAGCATCTCGTTCCTTACCAATGTGAAGTGATGCATTCTGGAAGGTCAAGGTGAGGTGGAAATTATGCAGTGAATGGCAGAACCCTTAAGAGTATTGATATGCAGAGGGATCTGGGTGTGCAGGTCCACAGATCACTGAAGGTGGCAGCACAGGTAAATAAGGGAGTATAAAAGGCCTATGGCATGCTTCCCTTCAATGGGAGCAGCACTGAGTACAAGGATAGACAGGTTACGCTGCAGCTTTATAGGGCTTCAGTTACACCACAGTAAAGTCATCACACTACCATGTGGATGTTTTGAAGAATGTACAGAGATGGTTTACCAGGATGTTGCCTGGTCTGGGGGATGTTAGCGATGGAGAACATTTGGACAGACTGGGTTGGTTTTCACTGGAATGCAGGAGGTTGAGGGACGATCTGATAAAAGTTAATAAGAATATGAATGGCATGGATAGAGTGGGAAGTATCAGGCTATTTCCCAGGGTGGAGGGGTCAGTTACTAGGGGACACAGTTCAAGGTGGGGGTGGGGGCAGAATGTTTAAAAGAGATGTATGCGGTAAGTTTTTCACACAGAGGGTGGTGGGTGCCAGTGGAGGGGGTGGAAGCAGACACAATAGCAGCATTTACCTGGATGGATACAGGGATAGGAAGGGAATAGAAGGATATTGATCCTGTTATTGAAGACTGTTTTAGTATGGGTTGGCAGGCTGGAAGGGCCGAAGGGCCTGTTCCTATACTGAATTGTTCTCTGTTCTTTGGGAAAGAGATGCAAAGTTTTCCTGTAATACCTCGGCCAGGCCACTTGCTGCTTTGTGTAAACTTCCTTTCGGCCCTACTCCCCTCTGGTTACCTTTTTACCTTCGACATTGCCCACGGACAACCTCCCTTTATCTTCACTGCCGGGCTCTAGTCATAAACCCTCTTTGCTTCTTGTAGTCACTTTCTCGTTTGTAGCTGCTCAAATTCCAAAACTTGGATCTCAATGAAGACATTTCCTGTAATCCAGGACACAGGAGTTCCCGAAAACCAGAGAACATACTCTTGAGTTGGAGCAGCTCTGTCAACTCTTTATCTATTTGTTAACCCCATTACTGCTAAACCAACACCTGAGCAAAGCTATTAAGTCATAATTATGAATAAAACCTTACTCATCCTGACCTTACGATTTGCAGTTAACCTGAATCAATGCTCTTTTGTCACCTTGCTCCCATGAACACAATTTGGGGTTCCCTTGGTCTGCATCTCGCTCCTGAATATGTACTCCTTATCAACTGTATACTTCCATTAAAAAGCATTTCTCATCTATGCAGGGTAGTTTGTTTAACTAACTAAAGACCAGGAAATATGGGAGAAACTCAGCAGGTCTGGCAGTATCTGTGAAGAGAGAGAGAGAGAAAGAGACAGAAAGAGAGAGAGAGAGAGAGAAAGAGAGAGAGAGAGAGAAAAACAGAGCTAATATTTCGTGTCCAGACCGACTCTTCTAGAGAACACTGAACATGAAACGTTAGCTGTTTCTCTTCCTATGGACACCAACAAACCTGCTGAGTTTCTCCAATATCTTCTGTTTTTAACTCAGCATATTGCCAGCATCGGCAGTATTTTGATTTAATGAGTTTGTTTAACTTCTCAAAGTAAATTACAACAAGATTGTGCTGCTGATTGACCGAATGGCAGATGGAGTTTAATTTAGGTAATCACTAACAGCGTGGAAACAGGCCCTTCGGCCCAACAAGTCCACACTGACCCTCCAAAGAGCAGCCCACCCAGACCCATTCCCTTACACCTAACACTGTGGGCACTTTAGCATGGCTAATTCACCTAACCTGCACATCTTTGGACTGTGGGAGGAAACTGGAGCACCCGGAGGAAACCCACACAGACACGGGGAGAACGTGCAAACTCCACACAGACAGTTGCCTGAGGCAGGAATCGAACCCAGGTCTCTGGCGCAATGAGGCAGCAGTGCTAACCACTGTGCCACCGTGCTGCCCTCAACGTAAAGTGTTTGCATTTTGGTAGGTCAAACCAGGGCAAAACTTACACAGTCAATGACAAGACCCTGGGGAGGGTTATAGAGTAAAGCGATCTAGGAAGACAGATTCATAGCTCCTTGAAAGTGGAGTCACGGGTAGACAGGCGGGGAAGAAGGTTTTTGGTACGCTAGTTTTCATTGGTCAGAGCATTGACGACAGGAGTTGGGATGACTTGTTGTGGCTGTACAGGACATTGGTGAGGCCACATTTGGAGAACTGTGTGTACTACTGTTCCCTTGGTCTGCATCTCGCTCCTGGATATGTACTCCTTATCAACTGTATACTTCCATTAAAAAGCATTTCTCATCTATGCAGGGTAGTTTGTTTAACAAACTAAAAACCAGGAAATATGGGAGAAACTCAGCAGGTCTGGCAGTATCTGTGAAGAGAGAGAGAGAGAAAGAGACAGAAAGAGAAAGAGAGAGAGAGAGAGAGAGAGAGAGAGAGAGAAAAACAACTACTGTTGTCCAACTATAGAAATTATATTATTAAATTAGAAAGAGTGCAGAAACGATTTACTAAGCTAAAAGATTTGAGTTATAAGGTGAAGCCGGACAGTTTGGGACTTTGTTCCCCGAGTGTGTAGGAGACTGAGGGGTGACCTTATACAGCTCGATAAAATCACGAGAAGGTGGGAGAGCCCAGTGCCTTTCCCCATGGCAGGGGATCTGAAACTCGAGGGCAGAGGTGAGAGGTGAGAGGGGAGAGATACAAACGGGTCCAGGGAGCAATGTGTTTGCACAGAGGGAGGTGACTCTCTGGAATGGGCTGCCAGAGAGCGTGGGGAAAGTGAGTACTATTTAAGAAACATCTAGACCAGCACTTGGAAGGGATCGGTACGGGGGTGATAGGGACCAAACGCAGGCAAACAGGTCTCAAATCCTTGTGAAAACTGGGTGTTATGGTAAAGTACCTGTTTTTATGCTCTTGACCACAATGAACCTATGACTGTAGGACTCTAGACCACCATAGACAGGCAGCGTCCCTAGCTTAAAAATGCAACGAACATCACCTTGAAAGCTGTTATCTCTACAGCAATGCCTGACTCACAATCCTTATTTTGACCACAAAGGGTTTACTACGAGGGGCTTAACATGTAATTCATGAATCTCTTGTCCTATGTCTCACCCAGATGCAGTCACCTAACCTTGGTCTCCAGCCCCAGACTTTTGTAAGCTACAGTGCACTGCAAATACGAGGAAAGCAAATAGATCCTTACGGCAATTCCAGCCAGCCCTCCATGATGGGATGGAGAGCCCACGAATGGTACATGCCCTTTCATAGCCTGAGATGGCATCACAGAGCAGGAGATTGCTTGTCCCATATGCACACTGGTCATAGACACACGATGTGTAATAGTTGGTGGGGTCCAGGTGCCAGTGACATTCAGAGAAAGGTCCAGTCTCATTGACAATGATGGAGCAGAGTGACTCAAATTGGAATTGGCGCGGACAGTCCATCTCAACATTGCGATTATCGTCCTGACAACTACAGGAGAAACAAGAGGTCAATTAGAAATCAAATTATCACATCCAACTTCCAAATACACAGAAAATATTGCTGACAGTTTATGGGGGGGTCAGTGTAGAGGGAGCTTTACCCTGCATCTAACCCCATGCTGTCCATCTCCCTGAGAGTGTTTGATGGGAGACAGTGTAGAGGGAGCTTTACTCTGTTTCTAACCCTGTGCTGTCCCTGTCCTGGGAGTGTTTGATGGGGGGACAGTGTAGAGGGAGCTTTACTCTGTATCTAACCCCGTGCTGTCCCTGTCCCTGGGAGGGTTTGATGGGGGGACAGTGTAGAGGGAGCTTTACTCTGTATCTAACCCCGTACTGTCCCTGTCCCTGGGAGTGTTTGATGGGGGGACAGTGTAGAGGGAGCTTTACTCTGTATCTAACCCCGTGCTGTCCCTGTCCCTGGGAGTGTTTGATGATGGACAGTGTAGAGAGGGCTTTACTCTGTATCTAACCCCGTGCTGTCCCTGTCCCTGGGAGTGTTTGATGAGGGACAGTGTAGGTGGGGAGGGCAGTCCGTTAGGTTTGGGATATGAGACAGCCCAGTCTCTGGAGTGAAATGGTCAGTCACAGCTCCTACTCCCTGATTGCCAAAGTCAGGAGCATCCGGTCAGGAGTATCCGGTCTGGTGTATCCGGTCTGGTGTATCTGGTCTGGAATACCCGGTCAGGAGTATCCGATCTGGTGTATCCGGTCTAGAGTATCCGGTCTGGTGTATCCGGTCTGGTGTATCCGGTCTAGAGTATCCGGTCAGTGTATCCGGTCTGGTGTATCCGGTCTGGAGTATCCGGTCTGGTGTATCCGGTCTGGAGTATCCGGTCTGGAAAATCCGGTCTGGAGTATCCGGTCTGGTGTATCCGGTCTGGTGTATCCGGTCTGGAGTATCTGGTCTGGTGCATCCGTTCTGGAGTATCCGGTCTGGTGTATCCGGTCTGGTGTATCCGGTCAGGAGTATCCAGTCAGGCGTATCCGGTCTGGAGTATCTGTTCTGGAGTATCCAGTCTAGAGTATCTAGTCTGGAGTATCCGTTCTGGAGTATCCGGTCTGGTGTATCCGGTCTGGTGTATCTGGTATGGTGTATCCGGTCAGGAGTATCCAGTCAGGAGTATCCGGTCTGGAGTGTCCGGTCTGGTGTATCCGGTCTGGAGTATCCGGTCTGGTGTATCTGGTCTGTTGTATCTGGTCTGGAGTATCCGGTCTGGAGTATCCGGTCTGGTGTATCCGGCCTGGTGTATCCGGTCTGGTGTATCTAGTCTAATGTATCTGGTCTGGAGTATCCGGTCTGGTGTATCCGGTCTGGTGTTTCCGGACTGGTGTTTCCGGTCTGGTGTATCCGGTCTGGAGTATCCGGTCTGGTGTATCTAGTCTGGTGTATCTAGTCTGGTGTATCTGGTCTGGAGTATCCGGTCTGGTGTATCCGGTCTGGAGAATCCGGTCTGGTGTATCCGGTCTGGTGTATCCGGTCTGGAGTATCCGGTCTGGAGAATCTGGTCTGGTGTATCTAGGGTGGCACGGTGGCACAGTGGTTAGCACTGCTGCCTCACAGCGCCAGGGACCTGGGTTCAATTCCTGCCTCAGGCGACTCTCTGTGTGGAGTTTGCACGTTCTCCCTGTGTCTGCGTGGGTTTCCTCCGGGTGCTCCGGTTTCCTCCCACAGTCCAAAGATGTGCGGGTCAGGTGAATTGGCCATGCTAAATTGCCCGTAGTGTTAGGTAAGGGGTATATGTAGGGGTATCGGTGGGTTGAGCATCGGCGGGTCGGTGTGGACTTGTTGGGCCGAAGGGCCTGTTTCCACACTGTAAATAATCTAATCTAATCTGGTCTGGAGAATCCGGTCTGGTGTATCCGGTCTAGAGAATCCGGTCTGGTGTATCCGGTCTGGAGTATCTAGTCTGGTGTATCCGGTCTGGAGAATCTGGTCTGGTGTATCCGTTCTGGAATATCTGGTCTGGTGTATCCGGTCTGGTTTATCTGGTCTGGAGTATCCGGTCTGGTGTATCCGGTCTGGTGTATCCGGTGTGGTGTATCCGGTGTGGTGTATCCGGTCTGGATTTGTTGAGTATCCAGGGAGCGGTCACTTTCTGCGGAGTTCTGAATTAAGCCCCATCTGCTGGCTGTGAACCCTGTTGGTACAGAGTCTTACAATGCCATCTCCCCTACCCTGGGGGAAATGGAGCATAGCCTGAGTGACCACTTCACACAAGACCCACCGTGTTCCCCTGGACAACATCACTGTCTGCAGTGCTCCAGTGAAGCTCAGTGCAAATGGGAAGAACAGCACCTCACTTCCCAGTTGTGGACTCTGTAGTTTTCCGGACTCAATATCAAGTTCAATAATTTGCGAAGTTGAGCTCTCCCATGTCCTTCCTGCAAACCCCACACTCCAGGCCTTATTATCACATGGTTTACTATTACACACTACCCACTGTTGGGAATAACAATGCCTAATGAAGGGCTTTTACCCGAAACATCGATTTTCCTGCTTCTCGGATGCTGTCTGACCTGTTGTGCTTTTCCAGCACCACTCTAACCTAGACTCTGATTTCCAGCATCTGCACTCCTCACTTCTGCCTGCTATAAAATAACATGCTGTTCCAATAACAGATTTATTAAACATTACATTAACTCAGTCCCCAGATCACGCTTCCAGCTGCTGACCTTTCTTCTTAGTGCGAGAATGTTTCACCTGAAAAGGTCCCTTTGGTAGAGACTGGTTTCCAATTTCTTTCAAAGCAAGAACATTGGCAGTTGCTCTCCCTCTAATTTTCAAAATACCAAGTTTATATACCCCCCCCCCCATAACATATTAGACTCTTATGATTTGATTGGTTTCCAGCTGTCAAAACAATAAAATTCAAATTCCACCTGCCCTTCTTCTGTGGTTACATCCATGCCTGGGTGTCGCTGGAGAAGGAGCACACGCTCTCCACCAACTCGCTCAAACTGTTCAGGGAGAGGTGGACATCACAGGGAGTGGATGCTTTATTTCCCCCTCCAACTCTATTTTGATTTAATCCCTGCCCACCCCTTCACAGTTTGATCACACAGCATTGCCCTTTGATGTGAAGGGCACTGCTTGTCACAGGCCACTCGGGTGTTTCCTATATTCCAGGTGGTGGAAAATGAATAAAGATTTGTACACCTTGTGTCTCTCACCGTGTCTCACACCTGCACACACACACCATGGGTGCTGGGGGAAAATAAGCACTACCTCAGTAGGTGGGAGTGTGGGGGTAATTTAAAAATGAAAAAAATGAAAATAAAACTTCAAATTCCATTGGTTTCTGGTATCCTGGGCATAATTGGTTAAATTTGCATTGTTGTCAAAACAGCAACCAACGCTCAGGCATCCATTTCACAGCCATTTGCTACATGACTCTATTTTGGAACAGCCCATCTCCCAGCCTTTCCATCCAGGCAGCTGAGCCTCTAATTTAAATTTACTTCAATATTCAGAAAACACTTTCTATTTTAAAGTGAACATGCGTGCTTTTGACAACATAATACTACCATCTGCATAAAACCTAATTTTCCTAACTCCAAAAACAGAAATTGCTGGAAAATCTCTGCATCTGGCAGCATCTGTGGAGAGCAATCAGAGTTAATTCAGGCATCAGAACATTTTCCCAGCTACCATCTGTTCTGCAGAAGGGTCACTCCAACCAAAATATTAACTCTGATTTCTCTCCACAAATGCTGCCAGACCCACTGAGCTTTTCCAGTTATTCCTGTTTCTGTTGGTGCAGTCGTGGTCAGCTCAGAGGATGGGGCAGAGTGATCATTTCTCCCTTAAATCCTGCATGGCCTGTGTGTCTGACTGTGCAGCTGGAAAACTCTACCCCAAATCGCTGTTTTCCGTTTTCCAGGAGTTGCCAAACTCCGTGTCGTTCCTGGCCGTCTGTCCGTTCGGCAGAACCTTGTCATCTGTCACGTTCCCGTTGAAGTTCCCGCACATCCCACACAGGCTGTTTGCATAGTCCGGCCCCACCTTTACCAACACCGTACTCCGTCCATCATAATGCACCTCCACGTCGGTGACCGTGCTGACCACAGTGAAACCATCTGACTGTGAGACAGTGGCCGAGCCCCGAATAACGTGGGGCAACGATACGGCTGTGCCATTCACCTGGGAAGACAATCAGGTCAGTTGGCAATGAGCATCGAACAGTACAGCACCGGGACAGGCCCTTCGGCCCACAATGCTGTATCGAACATGACACCAAATTAAATTAAACCCTTCTGTCTGTCCTTGCTCCGTATCCCTCCATTCTGTGTATATCCAAGTGTTTGTTTAAAAGCCCTTTAACCCCCCCATTGTATCTGCCTCCACCACCCCCCGTCAGTGTGTTCCACACTCCTGCCCCTCTCTGGGTAAAAACCTCGCCCCTCACATCTCCTTTGAACTTTCCCCTCTCACCTTAAGGGCATGTCCTCTGGGATTAGACATTTGAACTCTGGGAAAAAGATCCTGACTGTCATCCCTATCTCTGCATCTCATCATTTTATAAACTTCTATCAAGTCTCCCACCAGCCTCCACCACTCCAGAGAAAACAGCCTGAGTTTTTACAGCATCTCCTTATAGCTCAGACCCTTCAATCCATGCAGCATCCTGGGAAACCTCTTCTACCCTCTGCATTTCCCTCACTCTGTAAACAGAGTCTACTTGACCAGGCTAACTCCCCACTGCAGCCAAAACCATCTGTCCCTTTGTGAGCACTCACTATCTGAAGCTGCTGATATATTGGCACCTATAAAGGTAGGTGTCTCAGAGAATGGCCACATGAATGAAAGGTAACAGGAGGTCACTTGGCCTTTATCTCTGCGCTGACCCCCTGCAGGCTCTAACTTGCCAATTGACTGCCCTTGGTGCTGTAGCCCTTCCCATATTTTCGCTTCAGGTGACCATCCAAATATCCGTCAAATAGTCTCACTGCCCCTGCCCCTCCATTCCCTGAGTGGGGGAGGGGGGAGTTTCTGTTGCTTCATTGACGGATAGCCTCCTAGCTGTCTCTCTCTGTTTCTTGATGACCTGGCCAGTGCCGGTCAGGTCGCTCAGGATTTGGATGTAGGGTGGGGGAAGAGGTGGGACGATCATAACGAACAGAACTGCATGGCCGACTCTAGCTCCTGTTCTTTGTGAACATCTCAGTCAAACCTCGTCCCAATCTCCTCTTCTCCCAGACTGGATTGTGACTGATGACTGCCAACAGGACGCAGACTCACCAGCACCCCTCGGCCACTCTCGATGGCAATGTGAACCCCCGGGAGGTAGACGTGTACCCGGGATACAAACGACACCAGGATGTTCCGTCGGTGCTGGTTCTCGGCTGTCACTCGGAACCAGTTTGCTGAGGACTGGTCACAGACCTTGGACACATCGTAGTCGCAGGTGCCCTGGAAGTGAGTCACTGCGCCATCAAAGCTGAGGTAGTGAGGGTCCCCGCTCACGGTGCATGTACTGAGCGAGGTGAGGCAGCCTCTGATCCCCCTCCTCACAGTGCATCGCTCTGTTGGACGGCAGCTTGCAGGAACACATCTCACCTCGTTCCTGGCCAGGCACAGGCATCGGGAGCTACAGTCAGCGGTCAGCCTGACCTCCTCGATCTGCAAGTAAATGGCACCATCACAAACACAGTCTCGTTGGTTCCCTTACTGAAGGGGAAGGGTGTACATATGTTGGGCGGCACGGTGGCTCAGTGGAGGGCAGTGCTGCCTCCCAGCGCCAGGGACTCAGGTTCAATCCCACTCTCCAGTGACTGTGGAGTTTGCACATTCTCCCCGTGTCTGCGTGGGTTTCCTCCGTGTGCTCCGATTTCCTCCCACAGTCCCATGGATGTGCAGGTTAGGGTGGATTGGCCGTGGGAAATTGTCCCATAATGTCCAGGGATGTGCAGGTTAGGGTGGATTGGTCATGGGAAATTGTCCCATAGTGCCCAGGGATGTGCAGGTTAGGGTGGATTGGTCATGGGAAATTGTCCCATAGTGTCCAGGGATGTGCAGGTTAGGGTGGATTGGCCATGGGAAATTGTCCCATAGTGCCCAGGGATGTGCAGGTTAGGGTGGATTGGTCATGGGAAATTGTCACATCGTGTCCAGGGATGTGCAGGTTAGGGTGGATTGGCCATGGGAAATTGTCCCATAATGTCCAGGGATGTGCAGGTTAGGGTGGATTGGCCGTGGGACATTGTCACATCGTGTCCAGGGATGTGCAGGTTAGGGTGGATTGGCCATGGGAAATTGTCCCATAGTGCCCAGGGATGTGCAGGTTAGGGTGGATTGGTCATGGGAAATTGTCCCATAGTGCCCAGGGATGTGCAGGTTAGGGTGGATTAGTCAGGGGTAAGTGTAGAGCAGTAGGGTAGCGGTCTGGATGGGTTACTCTTTGGAGGGTCAGTGTGGACTGGTTGGGCCGAAAGAGACACCGGAGGGATTCTATGAAAAAGAGGATTGCTGGATTGGTTCCTGGAATGGAGTGGGTTATCTCGGGAGGAGGGGTGGGACAGACTGGGCCTGCTCCCCTGGGGTTGGAAAGTGTGGACAAGGTGAATATGGGAAGGATGTTCCCTGGTGTGGGTCAGCCCAGGACTAGAGGGGAGAAGGTGAGGACTGCAGAGTCAGGGTCAACAAAGTGTGGGGCTGGAAATGCATCACAGGTTACGCAGCATTCGTGGGGAAGGAACGTCAACGTTTCGGGCATTAACCCCTTCATGGGGAATGTGGAGAGGGAAGGCAGTGAGAGAGATATCAGGGAGTAGGGATGCAGCTGGGAAAAGGGAGCTGGATGCAGCTGGTGGTGGTAATTGGGATAGGTTGGCGGGGAGGGTGGGGGAGATGAATTCAATTACAGCTACTGAGGGAGGGGCACGTTTTAAAAATTACAGTCAGGAGAGTGACAAGAGCTGGGGCAGTGGTAATGTCCCTTCCTCTGTGCTTGAAGAGCTGTGTTCAAGTCCCACCTGTTCGAGAGGCACATTATAACATCTCTGAATAGGCTGGTCTGAAAATATCCAGGCGAACATTTTAGTTTTCTCGCTCAGGGTTATGAGTCTTCAGGGCTCTCTACCTGAGAAAGCAGTGGATGGAGGTGTCATTGAGAATTTCTGAGATTGATAGATTATTGTGGGGTATTGAGGAGGGGGAGATGGAAATATGGGATTGGAATCTCAAACGGATCAATCACAACCTTAATGATTATAGGAGCAGGGTCAAAGTGCTGAATGGCCTATTTTCAATGTTCATTCACCAACTCTGGGTGGTGTCCAAGCCACCCTTATCTCCCCCCCATCCTCCAGACCTTCCATCCCCAACACACACACTCGCAACCCCCAACTCCCATCCCTACCCTTCCCAACACCCCAGCCTCCAACCCTCCCTGCTCCAACTCCCCCACTCCCAATGCCCCCATCCTCCAACCCCTGCTCCCCAACCCCTCCATTCCTAACACCCCATCTTCCAAACCTGCCCTCTGCAACCCTCCCACTCCCAATGCCCCATGCTCCAACCCTGCCCCCAACCACCTCCACTCCCAATGCCCCATCCTCCAACCCTGCCCCCAACCACCTCCACTCCCAATGCCCCATCCTCCAACCCTGCCCCCAACCACCCCCACTCCCAATGCCCCATGCTCCGACCCTGCCCCCCAATCACCCCCACTCCCAGTGCCCCATCCTCCAACCCTGCCCCCAACCACCTCCACTCCCAATGCCCCATCCTCCAACCCTGCCCCCAACTACCCCCACTCCCAATGCCTCATCCTCCAACCCTGCCCCCAACCACCTCCACTCCCAATGCCCCATCCTCCAACCCTGCCCCCAACCACCTCCACTCCCAATGCCCCATCCTCCAACCCTGCCCCCAACTACCCCCACTCCCAATGCCCCATCCTCCAACCCTACCCCCAATCACCCCCACTCCCAGTGCCCCATCCTCCAACCCTACCCCCAATCACCCCCACTCCCAATGCCCCATCCTCCAACCCTGCCCCCAACCACCCCCACTCCCAATGCCTCATCCTCCAACACTGCCCTCCCCAACACTACCCCCACTCCCAACACCTCATCCTCCAAACCTGCATTCACCAACCCTCCCTCACTCCAACCCTGCCCTCCCCAAACCCCCCCATTCCCAATGCTCCATCTTCCAACCCTGCTTTTCCCCACTTCCCCTACCTCCACAAAACCCCCACTCCCATCCTCATCCTCTTGAGCACCCCAATTCCCAATTCCCTGTCTTCCAACCCTATCCAAACCCCACTCCCAACCCCACCATGTCAACCCTCCCACTCCTGATCCAGCCCTTCCTAAAGCCCCACTCCCAACCCTGGCCACCACAAACCGTCCATGGACCCACCTTCATGTACACCCCCTCATGGGTACAACCACACTGCTCTGAAGGAACACAACTGTCCCCACTTCTCAAGTAACCACGGTCACAGAAACATCCTTCAGCACACTCCTGAGCACAGGACGATCCCACGGAGATATTCGCACAGTTTCCCTCACACGGGTTTCCGCACACCTCAAAGTGACTGTTTTCTGGGCACTGTATACCTGAGGAGAGAGGGAAGGGAGAATCGGGAGCTAAACTGGGAAACTCTCAGAGAAAGTGAGAGAGAGAGAGAGAGAGAGAGAGAGCTCTGCTAACATCACTGTGAAGGAATTCACTCCCACATCATCTCAATGATCTCAACAATGCAACCCACTGGTATCCTCAAAAAGAGTGAGAAACTCACCCCCATCTATCTACCCTTCCCAACACCCCAGCCTCCAAACCTCCATGCTCCAACTCCCCCACTCTCAAAGCCCCCATCCTCCAACCCCTGCTCCCCAACCCCTCCATTCCTAACACCCCATTCTCCAAACCTCCCAACAGTATAGTATAAGTATACCTTCCAACTGTCCATTCCTGACCATCCCCTTCACCACTCAACCTGACACAGAAAATAGGAGCACGAGTAGGCCATTCGGCCCTTCCTTCACCATTCAACCTTGGCTAATTATTCAACTCAGTCCCTTGCTCTCACTTTCTCGCCTTTGATCCCTTTAGCCTGAAGAACTACATCTAACTCCTTCTTGAAAAAAACATTCAGTGGTTTGGCCTCAAACATTTTCTGTGTCCACGCGGCTGTCCAGTCACTGGGTAAAGACATATCTCCTTAATCCAGTTCTAAATGGCCTACCCCATAGACCCCATAGCTTTAAACTGGGGGGAGTCAACGGCCCATTGTCATTATCCTGAGACTATTAATCCAGAGAGCCAGATAATGTCCTGGGCACCCAGGTTCAAATCAGATGGTGGAATTTAAATTCAATGAAGGATCTTGAATTCAGAGTCAAACAATAACCATGAATCCAGTACCAATTGTTGGAAAACAGACCTGGTTCTTGAGGGAAGGAAACTGCTATCCTTACCTGGTCTGGCCAACTACACTGGGGGGTAATTAGGAATGAGGAACAAATACTGGGCCTGGTCAAGAGTGAATAAATGGGTCCCTGGTTCCAAACTCCCTGGTTATCAGGAACATCCTTCATGCACCAACCCTGATCCATTCCATTCGTCTTTTGTAGGTTTTTGTGATATCACCTCCCCATCCATCGAAACTCCAGGGAATATCAAACTAACAAATCCAGCCCCACATCACACACCTGTCCAGGCATCCCAGGAATCAGTCTGGGAACCCTTCACTGCATTCCATCCAACACCAGCCAAACCTTCCTCAGAAACAGGGAGCCCTCTACTGCCAACACAATACTCCAGGTGTGGTCTCATCACAGTCCTCTGTAATCGCAGCAACACATCCTTGTTCCTGCACTCAAATCTTCCCACAACAGATCTCTCACTTCCCACATCTCCTGCTGCCCCAGCACGCTCAGTCTCAGTCACTGACACCCAACAACACCCAGATCTCATTGCATTTCCCCCCCTTCCCAATCCATCATGGGTTTGGATAATACTCCGGCTTCCTGTAAAAGCTACAACTTTGGTCCTTACCGCAGCCCGTGGCATTTCTCCAATCTCCGGTCATCACTCCCCGTCTCTGACACTCTGCTGCGTACGATCCAATCGCCTGACACCGCAGCTCCTCGCTCACTCCCACCGCGCACAGATCATAGATGCAGTTTTCCTGGGAACTCATCGGGCTCAGCACCGAATGACACCGGTGGAATGGCCCACTGACGTTGCTCAGAACACCGCAGTAACTTTCGGAGCTCAAGAGACGGCGGTCAGAGTCACTGCACCGAATCACCGAGCCCGGATCGTCCGAGCACACAGCCTCGGGATGGGAGATTTTCCAGCTGTTCCCGAACACTGCTGCTGTAGGCAGCGCCGTGCCGTTGGGAGACACAAAATCATCTGCCGGCTCTCCGTTGAAGTTTCCACACAGTCCGCACAGTGATCCCGAATACAGACTGGGAACCATCACCACCGCGTAATGGCTCCAGTCGTAGGACACTCGGAGCCCAAACACCGTCTCCAGCACCGCCGCCGATCCGCTCCGGAAAACACGGACTTTCCCGGATTCTAAACTCACTGGCAAATTGACACTCTCTCCGTTTACCTGGCAACAGAGAGTCACAAGCTGGAGGTGTGACAGATATAGGGACACAGCAACAACTCACTCTCCCCTCCACCCAATATCCCTCCCTCAGGAACAGGGATTCTCCCGGAACTCTGCTCTTCCTGGGACACCTCCACCAGGGACCCATTTCTCCAAACCACATTGACTTTATGTGGCTAGGTTAGGGTGGATTGGCCATGGGAAATTGTCCCATAATGTCCAGGGATGTGCAGATTAGGGTGGATTGGCCATGGGAAATTGTCCCATAATGTCCAGGGATGTGCAGGTTAGGGTGGATTGGCCATGGGAAATTGTCCCATAATGTCCAGGGATGTGCAGGTTAGGGTGGATTGGCCATGGGAAATTGTCCCATAATGTCCAGGGATGTGCAGGTTAGGGTGGATTGGCCATGGGAAATTGTCCCATAATGTCCAGGGATGTGCAGGTTAGGGTGGATTGGCCATGGGAAATTGTCCCATAATGTCCAGGGATGTACAGGTTAGGGTGGATTGGCCATGGGAAATTGTCCCCTAGTGACCAGCGATGTGCAGGTTAGGGTGGATTGGCCATGGGAAATTGTCCCATAATGTCCAGGGATGTGCAGATTAGGGTGGATTGGCCATGGGAAATTGTCCCATAGTGTCCGGGGATGTGCAGGTTAGGGTGGATTGGCCATAGGAAATTGTCCCATAAAGTCCAGGGATGTGCAGGTTAGGGTGTATTGGCCATGGGAAATTGTCCCATAATGTCCAGGGATGTGCAGGTTAGGGTGGATTGGCCATGGGAAATTGTCCCCTAGTGACCAGGGATGTGCAGGTTAGGGTGGATTGGCCATGGGAAATTGTCCCGTAGTGTCCAGTGATTTGAGGCCAGCTGTGTGAGCTATGAGAGATGCAGGGTTATTGGGATTGTGTTGTGGGACAGTGGATCAGGGTGCGATGCCTTTCCCAGGGTCAGTGCGCACTCAATGGGCGGAACAGCCTCTTTCTGTTTGTGGGGATTCTAACACTCCCTTTAGCAGAATAATGAATGAGCCAGAGGGTCATTGAGAGACAATCCAGGAGGGAGGGTTACAAACCCCATGGTCAGTGTCGGGGAGGGCGGTGTGTTGGTTAAGGGGGAGTCTGGAGAGCACACCTCTGGGAGACTGAAATTGGGAATGTGTTTCCCTGGCATTCAGGATCCAGCACAATCCCTCTGATACCCACGATGGGCCGAACATCCTCTCTCTGCTCTGTCAGTGCCAATCCCTCACATTGTCCGCGTGTTTACCTGCACGCTGCCCGTTTGACCCCTCGACACCTGGATCCGATGGCCATACACCTGAACTTCGACCAGACGTGTCCAGGACACAGCCTGGGATCCGCGATGATCATTCTCCACATCAATGCTGAATGTGGTCAGGTTCCCAGCCTCTCCACACCATTTACTCAAGGTGTATTTACAAGAGCCTTGGAAATCAAACCTCTTGCCGTCAAAGCTGGTGTAATGGGGGTCACCGGAGGCCAGGCAGGTGCCACGTGCTCTGGGGTAACAGTCCCGTACCCCGTTCACCAGGCGACAATCTTCATGGTGCCCACAGCTGAAAGCGGAACAGCTCATGCCAACACTGGCGTTGAGGCAGCTACATTTCTGACTGCAGCTCTCAGTCAGGATGACACGCTCACCTTTGCTGTAGTAACGACCTTGGAAGGAGCAGCCACACTCAGCGGAGGTCACACACACCCCTCCGCTCAGGAGGTAACCCCTGTCACACTTGCAGCCCTCCACGCACGGCTCGTTGCAAAACAACAGCGCGTTAGGATCAGTGCAAGTGGCTGGGCAGGCGCTAGTGCAGCTCTCGTAGTGACTGTGTGGTGGACACTGCATCTCTGAAACACAAAATGACACAGAGTAAGGGGAATGACAGTCAGTGATCGCAAAGGGAAATCTTTCCCCACAATGTGCCCAGATGTGAAACCATTGCAAGCAGCAATCCATTGCTCTGTTCAGTTTCACTGTCTGCTGTTGAACACAGAGACAGTCCTTATCCCAATGACCTGTCACTAACAGACAGGATGGGATGGACTGGACTGAGCACAATGCTCAGGCTCCATAAGGTTACACTGCTCTATTCTGACCGGTCACTGCTTGGTAAAGCTGTCTTCAGCAAATCTCAGACTCAGATCCTGGACTTAGATTCCAGAAAGTGTTCGATCGACAGTTACAACAAAGAAACAGGCCCTTTGGCCCAACAATTCCATACCGACCCTCTGAAGAGTAACCCACCCAGACCCATTTCTCTCTGACTCGTGTACCTAACACTGTGGGTAAATTAGCATGGCCAATTCACCCTAACCTGCACATCCCTGGGCACTATGGGACAATTTCCCATGGCCAATTCATCCTAACCTGCACATCCCTGAGACACGATGGGACAATTCCCCATGGTCAATCCACCCCAACCTGCACATCCCTGGGACCCTATGGGACAATTTCCCATGGCCAATTCACCCTAACCTGCACATCCCTGGGCACGATGGGACAATTTCCCATGGCCAATTCACCCTAACCCACTCATCCCCGGACAGAATGGGACAATTTCCCATGGCCACTTCACCCTAACCTGCACATTCCTGGGACACTATGGGACAATTTCCCATGGCCAATCCACCCTAACCTGCATTTCCCTGGGCACTATGGGACAATTTCCCATGGCCAATTCACCCTAACCTGCACATCTCTGGGCACTATGGGACAATTTCCCATGGCCAATCCACCCTAACCTGCACATCCCTGGACACTATGGGACAATTTCCCATGGCCAAACCAACCTAACCTATGCATCCTTGTACACTATGGGACAATTTCCCATGGCCAACCCAACCTAACCTGCACAACCCTGGGCACTATGGGACAATTTCCCGTTGCCAATCCACCCTAACCTGCACACATCTGGTCACTATGGGACAATTTCCAATGGACCCTCCAACCTAACCTGCACATTCCTGGGCTCTATGACAATTTCCCATGGCCAATACACCCAATACAGCACATCCCAGGACTCTATGGGATAATTTTCCATGGCCAATCCCACCCTAACCTGCACATCCCTGGGGCACTATGGGACAATTTCCCATGGCCAATCCACTCTGACCTGCACATCCCTGGACATTATGGGACAATTTCCCATGGTTAATCCACCCTAACCTGCACATCCCTGGACACTATGGGACAATTTCCCATGGCCAATCCACCCTAACCTGCACATCCCTGGGACACTAAGGGACAATTTCCCATGGCCAATCCACCCTAACCTGCACATCCCTGGGCACTATGGGACAATTTCCCATGGCCAACCCACCATAACCTGCATAACCCTGGACATTATGGGACAATTTCCCATGGCCAACCCACCCTAACCTGCACATCCTTGGGACACTATGGGACAATTTCCCACGGCCAATCCACCCTAACCTGCACATCCCTGGGCACTATGGGACAATTTCCCATGGCCAACCCAACCTAACCTGCACATCCCTGGGCACTATGGGACAATTTCCCATGGCCAACCCACCCTAACCTGCACATCCCTGGGCACTATGGGACAATTTCCCATGGCCAATCCACCCTAAACTGCACATCCCTGGGCACTATGGGACAATTTCCCAGTCCCTGAATATTTTTAAGGCAGAGGTGGTTAGGTTGATGATAAACACAGTGCTGAAAGGTTATCAGGGAGTGGGCTAGCAGGAACGGGGAGCAATCAGATCAGCCCTGAGCTGCCTCCCTGATGACGGGCTGAGTGGCCACCTCCTCCCATGTCCCCATGGAAACGGCCAAAGGCAGTGACCACCAGCTCGGAGTGACCGTGATTTGGAGCAGGGGCCAGTAGCTCCCAAAGACAACTTTGGTCCTTACCGCAGCCCGTGGCATTTCTCCAATCTCCGGTCATCACTCCCCGTCTCTGACACTCTGCGGCGTACGATCCAATCGCCTGACACCGCAGCTCCTCGCTCACTCCCACCGCACACAGATCATAGATGCAGTTTTCCTGGGAACTCATCGGGCTCAGCACCGAATGACACCGGTGGAATGGCCCACTGACGTTGCTCAGAACACCGCAGTAACTTTCGGAGCTCAAGAGACGGCGGTCAGAGTCACTGCACCGAATCACCGAGCCCGGATCGTCCGAGCACACAGCCTCGGGATGGGAGATTTTCCAGCTGTTCCCGAACACTGCTGCTGTAGGCAGCGCCGTGCCGTTGGGAGACACAAAATCATCTGCCGGCTCTCCGTTGAAGTTTCCACACAGTCCGCACAGTGATCCCGAATACAGACTGGGAACCATCACCACCGCGTAATGGCTCCAGTCGTAGGACACTCGGAGCCCAAACACCGTCTCCAGCACCGCCGCCGATCCGCTCCGGAAAACACGGACTTTCCCGGATTCTAAACTCACTGGCAAATTGACACTCTCTCCGTTTACCTGGCAACAGAGCAACACAAGATGGAGGTGTGACAGATATAGGGACACAGCAACAACTCACTCTCCCCTCCCCCCAATATCCCTCCCTCAGGATCAGGGATTCTCCCGAAACTCTGCTCTTCCTGGGACACCTCCACCAGGGACCCATTTCTCCAAACCACATTGACTTTATGTGGCTAGGTTAGGGTGGATTGGCCGTGGGAAATTGTCCCATAGTGTCCAGGGATGTGCAGGTTAGGGTGGGTTGTCCATGGGAAATTCTCCCGTAGTGTCCAGTGATTTGAGGTCTGCTGTGTGAGCTATGAGTGATGCATGGTTATTGGGATTGTGTTGTGGGACAGTGGATCAGGGTGGGATGCCTTTCCCAGGGTCAGTGCGCACTCAATGGGCGGAACGGCCTCTTTCTGTTTGTGGGGATTCTAACACTCCCTTTAGCAGAATAATGAATGAGCCAGAGGGTCATTGAGAGACAATCCAGGAGGGAGGGTTACAAACCCCATGGTCAGTGTGGGGGGGCGGCGTGTTGGTTAAGGGGGAGTCTGGAGAGCACACCTCTGGGAGACTGAAATTGGGAATGTGTTTCCCTGGCATTCAGGATCCAGCACAATCCCTCTGATACCCACGATGGGCCGAACATCCTCTCTCTGCTCTGTCAGTGCCAATCCCTCACATTGTCCGCGTGTTTACCTGCACGCTGCCCGTTTGACCCCTCGACACCTGGATCCGATGGCCATACACCTGAACTTCGACCAGACGTGTCCAGGACACAGCCTGGGATCCGCGATGATCATTCTCCACATCAATACTGAATGTGGTCAGGTTCCCAGCCTCTCCACACCATTTACTCAAGGTGTATTTACAAGAGCCTTGGAAATCAAACCTCTTGCCGTCAAAGCTGGTGTAATGGGAGTCACCGGAGGCCAGGCAGGTGCCACGTGCTCTGGGGTAACAGTCCCGTACCCCGTTCACCAGGCGACAATCTTCATGGTGCCCACAGCTGAAAGCGGAACAGCTCATGCCAACACTGGCGTTGAGGCAGCTACATTTCTGACTGCAGCTCTCAGTCAGGATGACACGCTCACCTTTGCTGTAGTAACGACCTTGGAAGGAGCAGCCACACTCAGCGGAGGTCACACACACCCCTCCGCTCAGGAGGTAACCCCTGTCACACTTGCAGCCCTCCACGCACGGCTCGTTGCAAAACAACAGCGCGTTAGGATCAGTGCAAGTGGCTGGGCAGGCGCTAGTGCAGCTCTCGTAGTGACTGCGTGGTGGACACTGCATCTCTGAAACACAAAATGACACGGAGTAAGGGGAATGACAGTCAGTGATCCCAAAGGGAAATCTTTCCCCACAATGTGCCCAGATGTGAAACCATTGCAAGCAGCAATCCATTGCTCTGTTCAGTTTCACTGTCTGCTGTTGAACACAGAGACAGTCCTTATCCCAATGACCTGTCACTAACAGACAGGATGGGATGGACTGGACTCAGCAGAATGCTCAGGCTCCATAAGGTTACACTGCTCTATTCTGACCGGTCACTGCTTGGTAAAGCTGTCTTCAGCAAATCTCTGACTCAGATCCTGGACTTAGATTCCAGAAAGTGTTCGATCGACAGTTACAACAAAGAAACAGGCCCTTTGGCCCAACAATTCCATGCCGACCCTCTGAAGAGTAACCCACCCAGACCCATTTCTCTCTGACTCGTGTACCTAACACTGTGGGTAAATTAGCATGGCCAATCCACCCTAACCTGCACATCCCTGGGCACTATGGGACAATTTCCCATGGCCAATTCATCCTAACCTGCACATCCCTGAGACACGATGGGACAATTCCCCATGGTCAATCCACCCCAACCTGCACATCCCTGGGACCCTATGGGACAATTTCCCGTGGCCAATTCACCCTAACCTGCACATCCCTGGGCACGATGGGACAATTTCCCATGGCCAATTCACCCTAACCCACTCATCCCCGGACAGAATGGGACAATTTCCCATGGCCACTTCACCCTAACCTGCACATCCCTGGACATTATGGGACAATTTCCCATGGTTAATCCACCCTAACCTGCATTTCCCTGGGCACTATGGGACAATTTCCCATGGCCAATTCATCCTAACCTGCACATCCCTGAGACACGATGGGACAATTCCCCATGGTCAATCCACCCCAACCTGCACATCCCTGGGACCCTATGGGACAATTTCCCATGGCCAATTCACCCTAACCTGCACATCCCTGGGCACGATGGGACAATTTCCCATGGCCAATTCACCCTAACCCACTCATCCCCGGACAGAATGGGACAATTTCCCATGGCCACTTCACCCTAACCTGCACATTCCTGGGACACTATGGGACAATTTCCCATGGCCAATCCACCCTAACCTGCATTTCCCTGGGCACTATGGGACAATTTCCCATGGCCAATTCACCCTAACCTGCACATCTCTGGGCACTATGGGACAATTTCCCATGGCCAATCCACCCTAACCTGCACATCCCTGGACACTATGGGACAATTTCCCATGGCCAAACCAACCTAACCTATGCATCCTTGTACACTATGGGACAATTTCCCATGGCCAACCCAACCTAACCTGCACAACCCTGGGCACTATGGGACAATTTCCCGTTGCCAATCCACCCTAACCTGCACACATCTGGTCACTATGGGACAATTTCCAATGGACCCTCCAACCTAACCTGCACATTCCTGGGCTCTATGACAATTTCCCATGGCCAATACACCCAATACAGCACATCCCAGGACTCTATGGGATAATTTTCCATGGCCAATCCCACCCTAACCTGCACATCCCTGGGGCACTATGGGACAATTTCCCATGGCCAATCCACTCTGACCTGCACATCCCTGGACATTATGGCACAATTTCCCATGGTTAATCCACCCTAACCTGCACATCCCTGGACACTATGGGACAATTTCCCATGGCCAATCCACCCTAACCTGCACATCCCTGGGACACTAAGGGACAATTTCCCATGGCCAATCCACCCTAACCTGCACATCCCTGGGCACTATGGGACAATTTCCCATGGCCAACCCACCATAACCTGCATAACCCTGGACATTATGGGACAATTTCCCATGGCCAACCCACCCTAACCTGCACATCCTTGGGACACTATGGGACAATTTCCCACGGCCAATCCACCCTAACCTGCACATCCCTGGGCACTATGGGACAATTTCCCATGGCCAACCCAACCTAACCTGCACATCCCTGGGCACTATGGGACAATTTCCCATGGCCAACCCACCCTAACCTGCACATCCCTGGGCACTATGGGACAATTTCCCATGGCCAATCCACCCTAAACTGCACATCCCTGGGCACTATGGGACAATTTCCCAGTCCCTGAATATTTTTAAGGCAGAGGTGGTTAGGTTGATGATAAACACAGTGCTGAAAGGTTATCAGGGAGTGGGCTAGCAGGAACGGGGAGCAATCAGATCAGCCCTGAGCTGCCTCCCTGATGACGGGCTGAGTGGCCACCTCCTCCCATGTCCCCATGGAAACGGCCAAAGGCAGTGACCACCAGCTCGGAGTGACCGTGATTTGGAGCAGGGGCCAGTAGCTCCCAAAGACAACTTTGGTCCTTACCGCAGCCCGTGGCATTTCTCCAATCTCCGGTCATCACTCCCCGTCTCTGACACTCTGCGGCGTACGATCCAATCGCCTGACACCGCAGCTCCTCGCTCACTCCCACCGCACACAGATCATAGATGCAGTTTTCCTGGGAACTCATCGGGCTCAGCACCGAATGACACCGGTGGAATGGCCCACTGACGTTGCTCAGAACACCGCAGTAACTTTCGGAGCTCAAGAGACGGCGGTCAGAGTCACTGCACCGAATCACCGAGCCCGGATCGTCCGAGCACACAGCCTCGGGATGGGAGATTTTCCAGCTGTTCCCGAACACTGCTGCTGTAGGCAGCGCCGTGCCGTTGGGAGACACAAAATCATCTGCCGGCTCTCCGTTGAAGTTTCCACACAGTCCGCACAGTGATCCCGAATACAGACTGGGAACCATCACCACCGCGTAATGGCTCCAGTCGTAGGACACTCGGAGCCCAAACACCGTCTCCAGCACCGCCGCCGATCCGCTCCGGAAAACACGGACTTTCCCGGATTCTAAACTCACTGGCAAATTGACACTCTCTCCGTTTACCTGGCAACAGAGCAACACAAGATGGAGGTGTGACAGATATAGGGACACAGCAACAACTCACTCTCCCCTCCCCCCAATATCCCTCCCTCAGGATCAGGGATTCTCCCGAAACTCTGCTCTTCCTGGGACACCTCCACCAGGGACCCATTTCTCCAAACCACATTGACTTTATGTGGCTAGGTTAGGGTGGATTGGCCGTGGGAAATTGTCCCATAGTGTCCAGGGATGTGCAGGTTAGGGTGGGTTGTCCATGGGAAATTTTCCCGTAGTGTCCAGTGATTTGAGGTCTGCTGTGTGAGCTATGAGTGATGCATGGTTATTGGGATTGTGTTGTGGGACAGTGGATCAGGGTGGGATGCCTTTCCCAGGGTCAGTGCGCACTCAATGGGCGGAACGGCCTCTTTCTGTTTGTGGGGATTCTAACACTCCCTTTAGCAGAATAATGAATGAGCCAGAGGGTCATTGAGAGACAATCCAGGAGGGAGGGTTACAAACCCCATGGTCAGTGTGGGGGGGCGGCGTGTTGGTTAAGGGGGAGTCTGGAGAGCACACCTCTGGGAGACTGAAATTGGGAATGTGTTTCCCTGGCATTCAGGATCCAGCACAATCCCTCTGATACCCACGATGGGCCGAACATCCTCTCTCTGCTCTGTCAGTGCCAATCCCTCACATTGTCCGCGTGTTTACCTGCACGCTGCCCGTTTGACCCCTCGACACCTGGATCCGATGGCCATACACCTGAACTTCGACCAGACGTGTCCAGGACACAGCCTGGGATCCGCGATGATCATTCTCCACATCAATACTGAATGTGGTCAGGTTCCCAGCCTCTCCACACCATTTACTCAAGGTGTATTTACAAGAGCCTTGGAAATCAAACCTCTTGCCGTCAAAGCTGGTGTAATGGGAGTCACCGGAGGCCAGGCAGGTGCCACGTGCTCTGGGGTAACAGTCCCGTACCCCGTTCACCAGGCGACAATCTTCATGGTGCCCACAGCTGAAAGCGGAACAGCTCATGCCAACACTGGCGTTGAGGCAGCTACATTTCTGACTGCAGCTCTCAGTCAGGATGACACGCTCACCTTTGCTGTAGTAACGACCTTGGAAGGAGCAGCCACACTCAGCGGAGGTCACACACACCCCTCCGCTCAGGAGGTAACCCCTGTCACACTTGCAGCCCTCCACGCACGGCTCGTTGCAAAACAACAGCGCGTTAGGATCAGTGCAAGTGGCTGGGCAGGCGCTAGTGCAGCTCTCGTAGTGACTGCGTGGTGGACACTGCATCTCTGAAACACAAAATGACACGGAGTAAGGGGAATGACAGTCAGTGATCCCAAAGGGAAATCTTTCCCCACAATGTGCCCAGATGTGAAACCATTGCAAGCAGCAATCCATTGCTCTGTTCAGTTTCACTGTCTGCTGTTGAACACAGAGACAGTCCTTATCCCAATGACCTGTCACTAACAGACAGGATGGGATGGACTGGACTCAGCAGAATGCTCAGGCTCCATAAGGTTACACTGCTCTATTCTGACCGGTCACTGCTTGGTAAAGCTGTCTTCAGCAAATCTCTGACTCAGATCCTGGACTTAGATTCCAGAAAGTGTTCGATCGACAGTTACAACAAAGAAACAGGCCCTTTGGCCCAACAATTCCATACCGACCCTCTGAAGAGTAACCCACCCAGACCCATTTCTCTCTGACTCGTGTACCTAACACTGTGGGTAAATTAGCATGGCCAATCCACCCTAACCTGCACATCCCTGGGCACTATGGGACAATTTCCCATGGCCAATTCATCCTAACCTGCACATCCCTGAGACACGATGGGACAATTCCCCATGGTCAATCCACCCCAACCTGCACATCCCTGGGACCCTATGGGACAATTTCCCGTGGCCAATTCACCCTAACCTGCACATCCCTGGGCACGATGGGACAATTTCCCATGGCCAATTCACCCTAACCCACTCATCCCCGGACAGAATGGGACAATTTCCCATGGCCACTTCACCCTAACCTGCACATCCCTGGACATTATGGGACAATTTCCCATGGTTAATCCACCCTAACCTGCACATCCCTGGACACTATGGGACAATTTCCCATGGCCAATCCACCCTAACCTGCACATCCCTGGGACACTAAGGGACAATTTCCCATGGCCAATCCACCCTAACCTGCACATCCCTGGGCACTATGGGACAATTTCCCATGGCCAACCCACCATAACCTGCATATCCCTGGACATTATGGGACAATTTCCCATGGCCAACCCACCCTAACCTGCACATCCTTGGGACACTATGGGACAATTTTTCATGGTCAACCCACTGTAACCTGCATATCCCTGGGCACTATGGGACAATTTCCCATGGCCAATTCAGCCTAACCTGCACATCCCTGGACATTATGGGACAATTTCCCATGGTTAATCCACCCTAACCTGCACATCCCTGGACACTATGGGACAATTTTTCATGGTCAATCCACCCTAACCTGCATATCCCTGGGACACTATGGGACAATTTCCCATGGCCAATCCACCCTAACCTGCACATCCCTGGGCACTATGGGACAACTTCCCAGTCCCTGAATATGTTTAAGGCAGAGGTGGTTAGGTTGATGATAAACACAGTGCTGAAAGGTTATCAGGGAGTGGGCTGGCAGGAACGGGGAGCAGTCAGATCAGCCCTGAGCTGCCTCCCTGATGACGGGCTGAGTGGCCACCTCCTCCCATGTCCCCATGGAAACGGCCAAAGGCAGTGACCACCAGCTCGGAGTGACCGTGATTTGGAGCAGGGGCCAGTAGCTCCCAAAGACAACTTTGGTCCTTACCGCAGCCCGTGGTATTTCTCCAATCTCCGGTCATCACTCCCCGTCTCTGACACTCTGCTGCGTACGATCCAATCGCCTGACACCGCAGCTCCTCGCTCACTCCCACCGCGCACAGATCATAGATGCAGTTTTCCTGGGAACTCATCGGGCTCAGCACCGAATGACACCGGTGGAATGGCCCACTGACGTTGCTCAGAACACCGCAGTAACTTTCGGAGCTCAAGAGACGGCGGTCAGAGTCACTGCACCGAATCACCGAGCCCAGATCGTCCGAGCACACAGCCTCGGGATGGGAGATTTTCCAGCTGTTCCCGAACACTGCTGCTGTAGGCAGCGCCGTGCCGTTGGGAGACACAAAATCATCTGCCGGCTCTCCGTTGAAGTTTCCACACAGTCCGCACAGTGATCCCGAATACAGACTGGGAACCATCACCACCGCGTAATGGCTCCAGTCGTAGGACACTCGGAGCCCAAACACCGTCTCCAGCACCGCCGCCGATCCGCTCCGGAAAACACGGACTTTCCCGGATTCTAAACTCACTGGCAAATTGACACTCTCTCCGTTTACCTGGCAACAGAGAATCACAAGCTGGAGTTGTGACAGATATAGGGACACAGCAACAACTCACTCTCCCCTCCACCCAATATCCCTCCCTCAGGAACAGGGATTCTCCCGGAACTCTGCTCTTCCTGGGACACCTCCACCAGGGACCCATTTCTCCAAACCACATTGACTTTATGAGGCTAGGTTAGGGTGGATTGGCCATGGGAAATTGTCCCATAGTGTCCAGGGATGTGCAGGTTTGGGTGGATTGGCCATGGGAAATTGTCCCATAATGTCCAGGGATGTACAGGTTAGGGTGGATTGGCCATGGGAAATTGTCCCATAATGTCCAGGGATGTGCAGGTTAGAGTGGATTGGTCATGGGAAATTGTCCCCTCGTGCCCAGGATGTGCAGGTTAGGGTGGATTGGCCATGGGAAATTGTCCCATAGTGTCCAGGGATTTGAGGCCAGGTGTGTGAGCTATGAGAGATGCAGGGTTATTGGGATGGTGTTGTGGGACAATGGATCAGGGTGCGATGCCTTTCCCAGGGTCAGTGCGCACTCAATGGGCGGAACGGCCTCTTTCTGTTTGTGGGGATTCTAACACTCCCTTTAGCAGAATAATGAATGACCCAGAGGGTTATTGAAAGACAATCCAGGAGGGAGGGTTACAAACTGCATGGTCAGTGTGGGGGGAGGGCGGCGTGTTGATTAAGGGGGAGTCTGGAGAGCACACCTCTGGGAGTCTGAAATTGGGAATGTGTTTCCCTGGCATTCAGGATCCAGCAAAATCTCTCTGATACCCACGATGGGCCGAACATCCTCTCTCTGCTCTGTCAGTGCCAATCCCTCTCATTGTCCACGTGTTTACCTGCACGCTGCCCGTTTGACCCCTCGACACCTGGATCCGATGGCCATACACCTGAACTTCGACCAGACGTGTCCAGGACACAGCCTGGGATCCGCGATGATCATTCTCCACATCAACGCTGAATGTGGTCAGGTTCCCAGCCTCTCCACACCATTTACTCAAGGTGTATTTACAAGAGCCTTGGAAATCAAACCTCTTGCCGTCAAAGCTGGTGTAATGGGGGTCACCGGAGGCCAGGCAGGTGCCACGTGCTCTGGGGTAACAGTCCCGTACCCCGTTCACCAGGCGACAATCTTCATGGTGCCCACAGCTGAAAGCGGAACAGCTCATGCCAACACTGGCGTTGAGGCAGCTACATTTCTGACTGCAGCTCTCAGTCAGGATGACACGCTCACCTTTGCTGTAGTAGCGACCTTGGAAGGAGCAGCCACACTCAGCGGAGGTCACACACACCCCTCCGCTCAGGAGGTAACCCCTGTCACACTTGCAGCCCTCCACGCACGGCTCGTTGCAAAACAACAGCGCGTTAGGATCAGTGCAAGTGGCTGGGCAGGCGCTAGTGCAGCTCTCGTAGTGACTGTGTGGTGGACACTGCATCTCTGAAACACAAAATGACACAGAGTAAGGGGAATGACAGTCAGTGATCCCAAAGGGAAATCTTTCCCCACAATGTGCCCAGATGTGAAACCATTGCAAGCAGCAATCCATTGCTCTGTTCAGTTTCACTGTCTGCCGTTGAACACAGAGACAGTCCTTATCCCAATGACCTGTCACTAACAGACAGGATGGGATGGACTGGACTCAGCAGAATGCTCAGGCTCCATAAGGTTACACTGCTCTATTCTGACCGGTCACTGCTTGGTAAAGCTGTCTTCAGCAAATCTCTGACTCAGATCCTGGACTTAGATTCCAGAAAATGTTCGATCGACAGTTACAACAAAGAAACAGGCCCTTTGGCCCAACAATTCCATGCCGACCCTCTGAAGAGTAACCCACCCAGACCCATTTCCCTCTAACCTGTGTACTTAACACTGTGGGTAAATTAGCATGGCCAATTCTTCCCAACCTACACATCCCTGGGCACTATGGGTAAATTAGCATGGCCAGTTCATCTTAACCTGCACATCCCAGGACACTATGGGACAATTTCCCATGGTCAATCCACCCTGACCTGCCCATCCCTGGACACTATGGGACAATTTCCCACGGCTGATCCACCATACCCTGCACATCTCTGGGCACTATGGGACAATTTTCCATGGCCAATCCACCCTAATCTGCACATCCTTGGACGCTATGGGACAATTTCCCATGGCCAATCCAACCTAACCTATGCATCCTTGTACACTATGGGACAATTTCCCACGGCTGATCCACCCTAATCTGCACATCCCTGGACGCTATGGGACAATTTCCCATGGCCAATCCAACCTAACCTATGCATCCTTGGACACTATTGGACAATTTCCCATGGCCAATCCACCCTAACCTGCACATCCCTGGACACTATGGGACAATTTCCCATGGCCAATCCACCCTAACCTGCACATCCCTGGACACTATGGGACAATTTCCCATGCCCAACCCACTCTAACCGGCACATAAATGGACACGGTGGGAAAATTTCCCATGGCCAATCCACACTGACCTACCCATCCTTTGTGACTATGGGACAATTTCCCACAAACAATCCACCCTAACCTGCACATCTCTGGGCACTATGGGACAATTTCCCATGGCCAATCCACCCTCATCTGCACATCCCTGGACGCTATGGGACAATTTCCCATGGCCAATCCAACCTAACCTATGCATCCTTGTACACTATGGGACAATTTCCCATGGCCAACCCACCCAAACCTGCACATCCCTGGGCACTATTGGACAATTTCCCATGGCCAATCCAACCTAATCTGCACATCCCTGGACACTATTGGACAATTTCCCATGGCCAATCCAACCTAACCTATGCATCCTTGTACACTATGGGACAATTTCCCATGGCCAACCCAACCTAACGTGCACAACCCTGGGCACTATGGGACAATTTCCCGCGGCCAATCCACCCTAACCTGCACACATCTGGTCACTATGGGACAATTTCCAATGGACCCTCCAACCTAACCTGCACATTCCTGGGCTCTATGACAATTCCCCATGGCCAATACACCCAATACAGCACATCCCAGGACTCTATGGGATAATTTTCCATGGTCAATCCCACCGTAACCTGCACATCCCTGGGGCACTATGGGACAATTTCCCATGGCCAATCCACTCTGACCTGCACATCCCTGGCACTATGGGACAATTTCCCATGGCCAACCCAACCTAACCTGCACATCCCTGGGCACTATGGGACAATTTCCCATGGCCAACCCACCCTAACCTGCACATCGCTGGGCACTATAGGACAATTTCCCATGTCCAATCCACTCTGACCTGCACATCCCTGGACACCATGGGACAATTTCCCATGGCCAATCCACCCTAACCTGCACATCCCTGGGCACTATGGGACATCTTCCCAGTCCCTGAATATGTTTAAGGCAGAGGTGGTTAGGTTGATGATAAACACAGTGCTGAAAGGTTATCAGGGAGTGGGCTAGCAGGAACGGGGAGCAATCAGATCAGCCCTGAGCTGCCTCCCTGATGACGGGCTGAGTGGCCACCTCCCCCCATGTCCCCATGGAAACAGCCAAAGGCAGTGACCACCAGCTCGGAGTGACCGTGATTTGGAGCAGGGGCCAGTAGCTCCCAAAGACAACTTTGGTCCTTACCGCAGCCCGTGGTATTTCTCCAATCTCCGATCATCACTCCCCGTCTCTGACACTCTGCTGCGTACGATCCAATCGCCTGACACCGCAGCTCCTCGCTCACTCCCACCGCGCACAGATCATAGATGCAGTTTTCCTGGGAACTCATCGGGCTCAGCACCGAATGACACCGGTGGAATGGCCCACTGACGTTGCTCAGAACACCGCAGTAACTTTCGGAGCTCAAGAGACGGCGGTCAGAGTCACTGCACCGAATCACCGAGCCCGGATCGTCCGAGCACACAGCCTCGGGATGGGAGATTTTCCAGCTGTTCCCGAACACTGCTGCTGTAGGCAGCGCCGTGCCGTTGGGAGACACAAAATCATCTGCCGGCTCTCCGTTGAAGTTTCCACACAGTCCGCACAGTGATCCCGAATACAGACTGGGAACCATCACCACCGCGTAATGGCTCCAGTCGTAGGACACTCGGAGCCCAAACACCGTCTCCAGCACCGCCGCCGATCCGCCCCGGAAAACACGGACTTTCCCGGATTCTAAACTCACTGGCAAATTGACACTCTCTCCGTTTACCTGGCAACAGAGAGTCACAAGCTGGAGGTGTGACAGATATAGGGACACAGCAACAAATCACTCTCCCCTCCCCCCAATATCCCTCCCTCAGGAACAGGGATTCTCCCGGAACTCTGCTCTTCCTGGGACACGTCCACCAGGGACCCATTTCTCCAAACCACATAGACTTTATGTGGCTAGGTTAGGGTGGATTGGCCGTGGGAAATTGTCCCATAGTGCCCAGGATGTGCAGGTTAGGGTGGATTGGCCATGGGGAATTGTCCCATCGTGTCCAGGGATGTGCAGGTTAGGGTGGATTGGCCATGGGAAATTGTCCCATAGTGTCCAGTGATTTGAGGCCAGGTGTGTGAGCTATGAGAGATGCAGGGTTATTGGGATTGTGTTGTGGGACAATGGATCAGGGTGCGATGCCTTTCCCAGGGTCAGTGCGCACTCAATGGGCGGAACGGCCTCTTTCTGTTTGTGGGGATTCTAACACTCCCTTTAGCAGAATAATGAATGAGCCAGAGGGTCATTGAGAGACGATCCAGGAGGGAGGGTTACAAACCCCATGGTCAGTGTGGGGGGAGGGCGGCGTGTTGGTTAAGGGGGAGTCTGGAGAGCACACCTCTGGGAGACTGAAATTGGGACTGTGTTTCCCTGGCATTCAGGATCCAGCACAATCCCTCTGATACCCACGATGGGCCGAACATCCTCTCTCTGCTCAGTCAGTGCCAATCCCTCACATTGTCCGCGTGTTTACCTGCACGCTGCCCGTTTGACCCCTCGACACCTGGATCCGATGGCCATACACCTGAACTTCGACCAGACGTGTCCAGGACACAGCCTGGGATCCGCGATGATCATTCTCCACATCAATGCTGAATGTGGTCAGGTTCCCAGCCTCTCCACACCATTTACTCAAGGTGTATTTACAAGAGCCTTGGAAATCAAACCTCTTGCCGTCAAAGCTGGTGTAATGGGGGTCACCGGAGGCCAGGCAGGTGCCACGTGCTCTGGGGTAACAGTCCCGTACCCCGTTCACCAGGCGACAATCTTCATGGTGCCCACAGCTGAAAGCGGAACAGCTCATGCCAACACTGGCGTTGAGGCAGCTACATTTCTGACTGCAGCTCTCAGTCAGGATGACACGCTCACCTTTGCTGTAGTAACGACCTTGGAAGGAGCAGCCACACTCAGCGGAGGTCACACACACCCCTCCGCTCAGGAGGTAACCCCTGTCACACTTGCAGCCCTCCATGCACGGCTCGTTGCAAAACAACAGCGCGTTAGGATCAGTGCAAGTGGCTGGGCAGGCGCTAGTGCAGCTCTCGTAGTGACTGTGTGGTGGACACTGCATCTCTGAAACACAAAATGACACGGAGTAAGGGGAATGACAGTTAGTGATCCCAAAGGGAAATCTTTCCCCACAATGTGCCCAGATGTGAAACCATTGCAAGCAGCAATCCATTGCTCTGTTCAGTTTCACTGTCTGCTGTTGAACACAGAGACAGTCCTTATCCCAATGACCTGTCACTAACAGACAGGATGGGATGGACTGGACTGAGCACAATGCTCAGGCTCCATAAGGTTACACTGCTCTATTCTGACCGGTCACTGCTTGGTAAAGCTGTCTTCAGCAAATCTCTGACTCAGATCCTGGACTTAGATTCCAGAAAGTGTTCGATCGACAGTTACAACAAAGAAACAGGCCCTTTGGCCCAACAATTCCATACCGACCCTCTGAAGAGTAACCCACCCAGACCCATTTCTCTCTGACTCGTGGACCTAACACTGTGGGTAAATTAGCATGGCCAATCCACCCTAACCTACACATCCCTGGGCACTATGGGACAATTTCCCATGGCCAATCCACCCTAACCTGCACATCCCTGGGCACTATGGGACAATTTCCCATGGCCAATTCACCCTAACCTGCACATCCCTGGGCACTATGGGACAATTTCCCATGGCCAATCCACCCTAACCTGCACATCCCTGGGCCCTATGGGACAATTTCCCATGGCCAATCCACCCTAACCTGCACATCCCTGGGCACTATGGGACAATTTCCCATGGCCAATTCACCCTAACCTGCACATCCCTGGGCACTATGGGACAATTTCCCATGGCCAATCCACCCTAACCTGCACATCCCTGGGCACTATGGGACAATTTCCCATGGCCAATCCACCCTAACCTGCACATCCCTGGGCACTATGGGACAATTCCCCATGGCCAATCCACCCTAACCTGCACATCCCTGGGCACTATGGGACAATTTCCCATGGCCAATTCACCCTAACCTGCACATCCCTGGGCACTATGGGACAATTTCCCATGGCCAATTCACCCTAACCTGCACATCCCTGGGCACTATGGGACAATTTCCCATGGCCAATCCACCCTAACCTGCACATCCCTGGGCACTATGGGACAATTTTTCATGGTCAATCCACCCTAACCTGCATATCCCTGGGACACTATGGGACAATTTTCCATGGCCAATCCACCCTAACCTGCATATCCCTGGGACACTATGGGACAATTTTCCATGGCCAATCCACCCTAACTTGCACATCCCTGGAAATATGGGGCAATTTATCATCATGGAGAATGTTTTGCTGGAAAAACACAGCCGTTCATCATATTCGTGGAGCAGGAGAGTTGATGTTTTGAGCAAATGCTCTTCATCTGAAATGAGGCTTTAGGCCAGAGGGTACTGAGAGATAAATGGGAGGAGGGTGGGGGGGCATGGATGCTGCAGGAGGCAAGGCAGCTGAGAATGCAATATGTAGATGAAGGTGGGGGTAATGGTGATAGGTCGGAGAGGAGGATGGAGCAGATAGGTGCAAAGGAAGATGGACAGGTCAAGAGGGCAGTGCTGAGGTGAAAGATTGGCTTTGGGATAATGTGGGGAGAGGGGAATTGATGAAACTGGTGAAATCCATGTGATCTTGTTTGGCTGGAAGTTCCCGTAGCGGAAGACGAGGTGTCCCTCCTCCAGGCGTCGGCTGGTACGGTGTTGGTGAGGGAGGAGGCCCAGAACCTGCATGTCCTTGGGGGAGTGGGAGGGGAAATTAAAATGTTTGGTCACAGGGCAGTGGGGTTTTACATGCGTGTGTCCCAGAGATGTTCTCTGAAGAGTTCCGCATGGAGGTGTCCTGTCTCCACTGTATAGAGGAGGCCACATTGGGAGCAACGGATACAGTGGATGACATGTGTGGAAGTGCTGATAAAACTTTTACAGATGTGGAAGGCTCCTTTGGGGCCTTGGATGGAGGTGAGGGAGGAGGTGTGGGCACATATTCAGCACTTCCTGTGATGGTAGGAGACAGTGCTGGGAGGGGAGGGTGGTTGTAGACTTGACAAGGGAGGGAATGGTTTCTCCGGAATGCAGATTGGGATGGGGAGGGTAATCTATCCCTGGTGATGGGGTCTGTTTGAAGGTGGTGAATCTGGCAGAGGATTTAGCCCTGGACACTATGGGAAATTTCCCATGGCCAATCCACTCTAACCTGCACATCCCTAGACACTATGGGACAATTCCCTACGGCCAACCCACCCTAAGTGCACATCCCTGGGCACTATGGGACAATTTCCCATGGCCAACCCACCCTAAGTGTACATCCCAGGGCACAATGGGACAATTTCCCATTGCCAATCCACCCTAATCTACACACCCTAATTAATACCTCAATGGAACTAATTTAGGTAAAGGGGCAGTACAGAGAGATCTGGGTGTTCTTGTACACCAGTCAATGAAGGTAAGCATGCAGGTACAGCAGGCAGTGAAGAAGGCTAATAGCATGCTGGCCTTCATAACAAGAGGGATTGAGTATAGAAGCAAAGAGGTGCTTCTGCAGCTGTACAGGGCCCTGGTGAGACCACACCTGGAGTTTTGTGTACAGTTCTGGTCTCCAAATTTGAGGAAAGACATTCTGGCTATTGAGGGAGTGCAGCGTAGGTTCACGAGGTCAATTCCTGGAATGGCAGGATTACCTTACACTGAAAGACTGAAGCGACTGGGCTTGTATACCCTTGAGTTTAGAAGACTGAGAGGGGATCTGATTGAGACATATAAGATTATGAAAGGATTGGACACACTGGAGGCAGGAAACATGTTTCCGCTGATGGGTGACTCCCAAACCAGAGGACACAGCTTAAAAATATGGGCTAGACCATTTAGGACAGAGATGAGGAGAAACATCTTCACCCAGAGAGTTGTGGCTGGGTGGAATGCTCTGCCCTAGAGGGCCGTGGAGGCCCAGTCTCTGGATTCATTTAAGAAAGAGTTGGATAGAGCTCTCAAGGATAGTGGGATCAAGGGTTATGGAGATAAGGCAGGAAGCGGATAATGATTAGGAATGATCAGCCATGATCATATTGAATGGCGGTGCAGGCTCGAAGGGCTGAATGGCCTACTCCTGCACCTATTGTCTATTGTCTATTGCCTATCCCCGGACACTATGGGACAATTCCCCATGGTCAATCATTGGGACATTATGGGACAATTTCCCATGGTGAATCCACCCTAACCTACACATCCCTAGGATTCTATGCCACAATTTCCCATGGCCAACCCACCCTAACCTGCACATCCCTGGACACTATGGAACAATTTCCCATGCCCAATCGACCCTAACATGCATATCTCTGGGGACTATTGGACAATTTTCTAAGGCCATTCCACCCTAAAATAGACATCCCTGGCACACTATAGGACAATTTCCCATGGCCAACTCAGCTAATCTGCACATCCTTGGGCACTACAGGACAACTTCCCATGGCCAATTCACCCTAACCTGCACATCCCTGGGCACTATGGGACAATTTCCCATGACCAATCCACCCTAACCTGCACATCCCTGGGCACAATGGGACAATTTCCTATGGTCAATCCACTCTAACCTACACATCCCTGGGCACTATGGGACAATTTCCCATGGCCAACTCATCTAATCTGCACATCCTTGGGCACTACAGGACAATTTCCCATGGCCAATCCACCCTAACCTGCACATCCCTGGGCACAATGGGACAATTTCCTATGGCCAATCCACTCTAACCTACACATCCCTGGGCACTATGGGACAATTTCCCATGGCCAACCCACCCTAAGTGTACATCCCAGGGCACAATGGGACAATTTCCCATTGCCAATCCACCCTAATCTACACACCCTAATTACTACCTCAATGGAACTAATTTAGGTAAAAGGGCAGTACAGAGAGATCTGGGTGTTCTTGTACACCAGTCAATGAAGGTAAGCATGCAGGTACAGCAGGTAGTGAAGAAGGCTAATACCATGCTGGCCTTCATAACAAGAGGGATTGAGTATAGAAGCAAAGAGGTGCTTCTGCAGCTGTACAGGGCCCTGGTGAGACCACACCTGGAGTTTTGTGTACAGTTCTGGTCTCCAAATTTGAGGAAAGACATTCTGGCTATTGAGGGAGTGCAGCGTAGGTTCACGAGGTCAATTCCTGGAATGGCAGGATTACCTTACACTGAAAGACTGAAGCGACTGGGCTTGTATACCCTTGAGTTTAGAAGACTGAGAGGGGATCTGATTGAGACATATAAGATTATGAAAGGATTGGACACACTGGAGGCAGGAAACATGTTTCCGCTGATGGGTGACTCCCAAACCAGAGGACACAGCTTAAAAATATGGGCTAGACCATTTAGGACAGAGATGAGGAGAAACATCTTCACCCAGAGAGTTGTGGCTGGGTGGAATGCTCTGCCCTAGAGGGCCGTGGAGGCCCAGTCTCTGGATTCATTTAAGAAAGAGTTGGATAGAGCTCTCAAGGATAGTGGAATCAAGGGTTATGGAGATAAGGCAGGAAGCGGATAATGATTAGGAATGATCAGCCATGATCATATTGAATGGCGGTGCAGGCTCGAAGGGCTGAATGGCCTACTCCTGCACCTATTGTCTATTGTCTATTGCCTATCCCCGGACACTATGGGACAATTCCCCATGGTCAATCATTGGGACATTATGGGACAATTTCCCATGGTGAATCCACCCTAACCTACACATCCCTAGGATTCTATGCCACAATTTCCCATGGCCAACCCACCCTAACCTGCACATCCCTGGACACTATGGAACAATTTCCCATGCCCAATCGACCCTAACATGCATATCTCTGGGGACTATTGGACAATTTTCTAAGGCCATTCCACCCTAAAATAGACATCCCTGGCACACTATAGGACAATTTCCCATGGCCAACTCAGCTAATCTGCACATCCTTGGGCACTACAGGACAACTTCCCATGGCCAATTCACCCTAACCTGCACATCCCTGGGCACTATGGGACAATTTCCCATGGCCAACTCAGCTAATCTGCACATCTTTGGGCACTACAGGACAATTTCCCATGACCAATCCACCCTAACCTGCACATCCCTGGGCACAATGGGACAATTTCCTATGGTCAATCCACTCTAACCTACACATCCCTGGGCACTATGGGACAATTTCCCATGGCCAACTCATCTAATCTGCACATCCTTGGGCACTACAGGACAATTTCCCATGGCCAATCCACCCTAACCTGCACATCCCTGGGCACAATGGGACAATTTCCTATGGCCAATCCACTCTAACCTACACATCCCTGGGCACTATGGGACAATTTCCCATGGCCAACCCACCCTAAGTGTACATCCCAGGGCACAATGGGACAATTTCCCATTGCCAATCCACCCTAATCTACACACCCTAATTACTACCTCAATGGAACTAATTTAGGTAAAAGGGCAGTACAGAGAGATCTGGGTGTTCTTGTACACCAGTCAATGAAGGTAAGCATGCAGGTACAGCAGGTAGTGAAGAAGGCTAATAGCATGCTGGCCTTCATAACAAGAGGGATTGAGTATAGAAGCAAAGAGGTGCTTCTGCAGCTGTACAGGGCCCTGGTGAGACCACACCTGGAGTATTGTGTACAGTTCTGGTCTCCAAATTTGAGGAAAGACATTATGGCTATTGAGGGAGTGCAGCGTAGGTTCACGAGGTCAATTCCTGGAATGGCAGGATTACCTTACACTGAAAGACTGAAGCGACTGGGCTTTTATACCGTTGAGTTTAGAAGACTGAGAGGGAATCTGATTGAGACATATAAGATTATGAAAGGATTGGACACACTGGAGGCAGGAAACATGTTTCCGCTGATGGGTGACTCCCAAACCAGAGGACACAGCTTAAAAATATGGGCTAGACCATTTAGGACAAAGATGAGGAGAACCTTCTTCACCCAGAGAGTGGTGGGTGTGTGGAATGCTCTCCCCCAGAGGGCAGTAGAGGCCCAGTCTCAGGATTCATTTAAGAAAGAGTTGGATAGAGCTCTCAAGGATAGTGGGATCAAGAGATATGGGGATAAGGCAGGAAGCGGATACTGATTAGGAATGATCAGCCATGATCATATTGAATGGTGGTGCAGGCTCGAAGGGCTGAATGGCCTACTCCTGCACCTATTGTCTATTGTCTATTGTCTATCCCTGGCACTATGGGACAATTCCCCATGACCAACTCACCCTAACCTACACATCCTTGGACATTGTGGGACAATTTCCCATGGCCAATCCACCCTAACCTACACATCCCTGGACATTGTGGGACAATTTCCCATGGCCAATCCACCCAAACCTGCACATCCCTAGACACTATGGGACAACTTCTATGCCCAATCGATGCTAACATGCATATCCCTGGGGACTTGTGGACAATTTCCCACAGTCAATCCACCCTAACCTGCACATCCCTGGACACTATGGGACAATTTCCCACAACCAATCCACCCTAACCTACACATCCCTGGGACACAATGGGACAATTTTCCATGGCCTACCCACTCTTAACCTGCACATCCCTGGGCACCATGGGACAATTTCCCACAGCCAATCCACCCTAAAATAGACATCCCTGGGACACTATAGGACAATTTCCCATGGCCAATTCAGCTAACCTGCACATTCCTGGACACGACAGGACAATTTCAAATGGTCAATCCACCCTGAACAGCACATCCCTGGACACTATGGGACAATTTCCCATGGTTAATCCATCCTAACCTGCACATTCCTGGAGACGATTGGACAATTCCCCATGGCCAATCCACCCTAACCTGCACATCCCTGGGACACTAGGGGACAATTTCCCATGACTAATTCATCCTAACCTGCACATCCCTGGGCACTATGGGACAATTTCCCACAGCCAATCCACCCGAACCTGCACATCCCTGGACACTATGGGACAATTTCCCATGGCCAATCCACCCTAACCTGCACATCCCTGGAAACTATGGGACAATTTCCCATGGCCAATTCGCATGACCTGCACATCCCTGGACACCATGGGACAATTTCCCATGGCCAATCCACCCTAACCTGCACATCCCTAGACACTATGGGACAATTTCCCATGACCAATCCATCCTAACCTGCGCATCCCTGGGCACTATGGGATAATTTCCCATGGCCAATCCACCCTAACCTGCACATCCCTGAACACTATGGGACAATTTACCATGGCCAATCCACCCAAAGCTGCACATCCCTGGGGCATGATGGGACAATTTCTCATGGTCAACCCACCCTAACCTGCACATCCCTGGACAGTATGGAACAATTTCCCATGCCTAATCGACCCTAACCTGCACATCCCTGGACACTATGAGACAATTTCCCATGGCCAATCCACCTTAACCTGCATATCCCCTGCACAATGTGACAATTTCCCATGGCCAATCCACCTTAACCTACATATCCCTGGACGTAATGGTACAATTCCCCATGGCCAATCCACCCTAACCTGCACATTCCTGGACATTATGGGACAATTTCCCGTGGCCAATCCAACCGAACCTGCACATCTTTGGAACACTGTGTGACAATTTCCCATGGCCAATTCACCCTAACCCACACATTCCCGGATACATTGGGACAATTTCCTATGGTCAGTCATTGGGACATTATGGGACAATTTACCATGGTTGATACACCATAACCTGCACTTCCCCGGGACACTACAGGACAATTTCCCACGGTAAATCCACCATAAACTGCACATCCCTGGACACTATGGGACAACTTCCCAGTCCCTGAATATTTTTAAGGCAGAGGGGGTTGGGTTCATGATAAACACAGTGCTGAAAGGTTATCAGGGAGTGGGCTAGCAGGAACAGGGAGCAATCAGATCAGCCCTGAGCTGCCTCCCAGATGACGGGCTGAGTGGCCACCTCCTCCCATGTCCCCATGGAAACGGCCAAAGGCAGTGACCACCAGCTCGGAGTGACCGTGATTTGGAGCAGGGGCCAGTACCTCCCAAAGACAACTTTGGTCCTTACCGCAGCCCGTGGTATTTCTCCAATCTCCGGTCATCACTCCCCGTCTCTGACACTCTGCTGCGTACGATCCAATCGCCTGACACCGCAGCTCCTCGCTCACTCCCACCGCGCACAGATCATAGATGCAGTTTTCCTGGGAACTCATCGGGCTCAGCACCGAATGACACCGGTGGAATGGCCCACTGACGTTGCTCAGAACACCGCAGTAACTTTCGGAGCTCAAGAGACGGCGGTCAGAGTCACTGCACCGAATCACCGAGCCCAGATCGTCCGAGCACACAGCCTCGGGATGGGAGATTTTCCAGCTGTTCCCGAACACTGCTGCTGTAGGCAGCGCCGTGCCGTTGGGAGACACAAAATCATCTGCCGGCTCTCCGTTGAAGTTTCCACACAGTCCACACAGTGATCCCGAATACAGACTGGGAACCATCACCACCGCGTAATGGCTCCAGTCGTAGGACACTCGGAGCCCAAACACCGTCTCCAGCACCGCCGCCGATCCGCCCCGGAAAACACGGACTTTCCCGGATTCTAAACTCACTGGCAAATTGACACTCTCTCCGTTTACCTGGCAACAGAGAGTCACAAGCTGGAGTTGTGACAGATATAGGGACACAGCAACAACTCACTCTCCCCTCCCCCCAATATCCCTCCCTCAGGAACAGGGATTCTCCCGGAACTCTGCTCTTCCTGGGACACGTCCACCAGGGACCCATTTCTCCAAACCACATTGACTTTATGTGGCTAGGTTAGGGTGGATTGGCCGTGGGAAATTGTCCCATAGTGCCCAGGGATGTGCAGGTTAGGGTGGATTGGCCATGGGAAATTGTCCCATAGTGTCCAGTGATTTGAGGCCAGGTGTGTGAGCTATGAGAGATGCAGGGTTATTGGGATTGTGTTGCGGGACAGTGGATCAGGGTGGGATGCCTTTCCCAGGGTCAGTGCGCACTCAATGGGCGGAACGGCTTCTTTCTGTTTGTGGGGATTCTAACACTCCCTTTAGCAGAATAATGAATGAGCCAGAGTGTCATTGAGAGACAATCCAGGAGGGAGGGTTACAAACCCCACGGTCAGTGTGGGGAGGTGGGCGGCGTGTTGGTTAAGGGGGAGTCTGGAGAGCACACCTCTGGGAGACTGAAATTGGGAATGTGTTTCCCTGGCATTCAGGATCCAGCACAATCCCTCTGATACCCACGATGGGCCGAACATCCTCTCTCTGCTCTGTCAGTGCCAATCCCTCACATTGTCCACGTGTTTACCTGCACGCTGCCCGTTTGACCCCTCGACACCTGGATCCGATGGCCATACACCTGAACTTCGACCAGACGTGTCCAGGACACAGCCTGGGATCCGCGATGATCATTCTCCACATCAATGCTGAATGTGGTCAGGTTCCCAGCCTCTCCACACCATTTACTCAAGGTGTATTTACAAGAGCCTTGGAAATCAAACCTCTTGCCGTCAAAGCTGGTGTAATGGGGGTCACCGGAGGCCAGGCAGGTGCCACGTGCTCTGGGGTAACAGTCCCGTACCCCGTTCACTAGGCGACAATCTTCATGGTGCCCACAGCTGAAAGCGGAACAGCTCATGCCAACACTGGCGTTGAGGCAGCTACATTTCTGACTGCAGCTCTCAGTCAGGATGACACGCTCACCTTTGCTGTAGTAACGACCTTGGAAGGAGCAGCCACACTCAGCGGAGGTCACACACACCCCTCCGCTCAGGAGGTAACCCCTGTCACACTTGCAGCCCTCCACGCACGGCTCGTTGCAAAACAACAGCGCGTTAGGATCAGTGCAAGTGGCTGGGCAGGCGCTAGTGCAGCTCTCGTAGTGACTGCGTGGTGGACACTGCATCTCTGAAACACAAAATGACACAGAGTAAGGGGAATGACAGTCAGTGATCCCAAAGGGAAATCTTTCCCCACAATGTGCCCAGATGTGAAACCATTGCAAGCAGCAATCCATTGCTCTGTTCAGTTTCACTGTCTGCTGTTGAACACAGAGACAGTCCTTATCCCAATGACCTGTCACTAACAGACAGGATGGGATGGACTGGACTCAGCAGAATGCTCAGGCTCCATAAGGTTACACTGCTCTATTCTGACCGGTCACTGCTTGGTAAAGCTGTCTTCAGCAAATCTCTGACTCAGATCCTGGACTTAGATTCCAGAAAGTGTTCGATCGACAGTTACAACAAAGATGATTGAGGGAAAATGAAGTTGACAATGTTGTGTGTAACAGATTGGAATGGTTTGGAGATGCAGGTGTTGGACTGGGGTGTACAAAATTAAACATCACACAACCCCAGGTTATAGTCCAACAGGGTTAATTGGAAGCACACTAGCTTTCGGAGCGACGCTCCTTCATCAGGTGATAGTGGAGGGCTCGATCGTAACACAGAATTTATAGCAAAGATTTACAGTGTGATGTCACTGAAATTATACATTGAAAACTTGATTGTTTAGTCTTTCATCTGTTAGAATACAGTGATAGCTTCACTTCTTTCACAAAACCTTTTTTTAAAAAGTTGCATTCTCAGGTTAGCTGTTAACAATGGTGATAGCTGGTGATATGTTGAAGGTGTTAGCCCCCTGTGTTCTCCGTCTATGGCCTGATGTTTAGATTGATTCTAATCTAAAAAGTGAGATAACAGAGTTTTACATAAATTCATGCAGTTTTTGAGCAAAGTACAATGTAACCCTGTAAGTACAAATTCACCCACAAAATATATACGTGATGCAGCCGACAGGGTACCCTTCGTTGTTCAGTATTTCCCTGGAGCTGAAAAACTACACCATGTTCTTCGTGACCTGCAACACATTATCAATGATGAGCACCTCACCAAGACCTTCCCCACACCTCCACTACTCGCCTTTAAACAACCACCAAACCTCAAACAGGTCCTTGTTCGTAGCAAGCTGCCCGGCTCTCAGGACAACTCCATACAACCCTGTCACGGTGGACATAGATAGCACTATTACACGTGGGGACACCTCCCACCTTGTACATGGCAGGCACTCATGTGACTCAGCCAACGTTGTCTATCTTATACGTTGCAGGCAAGGATGCCCGGAGGCATGGTACATTGGGGAAACCGAGCAAAGGCTACGACAACGGATGAATGGGCACCGCACAACAATCAACAGACAGGAGGGTTCCCTCCCAGTTGGGGAACACTTCAGTGGTCCAGGAGATTCAGCCTCAGACCTTCGGGTGACCATCCTCCAAGGTGGACTTCGGGACAGGCAGCAGAGAAAAGTGGCCGAGCAGAGGCTGATAGCTAAGTTCGGTTCCCATAGGGAGGGCCTCAACTGGGACCTTGGGTTCATGTCACATTACAGGTGATCACCATTGCACTACACACACACACACACACACACACACACACACACACACACACACACACACACACACACACACACATTCTCATACTCACAGCCTCCACCCCAGACAGACAGACACACAGACAGACAAAGACCCACATGCACACATATATTTTGTGGGGTGAATTTGTACTTGCAGAGTTACATTATACTTTGCTCAAAAACTGCATACATTCATGTAGAACTCTGAGCTCAAAAACTGCATGAATTTATGTGGAACTCCGTTATCTCCCTTTTTAGATTAGAATCAATCTAAACATCAGGTCATAGACGGAGAACACAGGGGGCTAACACCTTCAACATATTGTCCAGCTATCACCATTGTTAACAGCTAACCTGAGAATGCAACATTTAAAAAAAGGTTTTGTGATTTACACATGAAAGAAGTGAAACTATCACTGTATTCTAACAGATGAAAGACTGAACAAACAATTTTTCAAAGTATAATTTCAGTGATATCACATTGTAAATTATTGCTATAAATTCTGTGCGTCAGGATCGAGCCCTCCACTATCACCTGATGAAGGAGCGTCGCTCCGAAAGCTAGTGTGCTTCCAATCAAACCTGTTGGACTATAACCTGGTGTTGTGTGGTTTTTAATATTGGAATGGGTTAGTAATTGGCTGGTTAACAGGAAACACAGAGCAGATATTAGTGGATCTTTTATATGATTGCAAGATGTTTTCTTTTCTTTCATTTGTGATTTGATTTGTTTTATCATTTCCCATGTACCTCATTCACCATTAAATGTTGTTAATGTACCAGCCACAGCTACTTCCACTGGCAGCTCATTCCATGTACGTACCACCCTCTGTGTGAAAAAATTACCCCTCAGCTTCCCTTTTATCCTTTCCCCCCTCATCAGAAACTGACACCATCTAGTCTTTGATTCCCCAACCCTGGGGAAAAAAAACTGAGCGCATTCACCCTCTCAGTGCCAATCATGATCTTGAACACTTCTACAAGGTCACCCCGTCAGTCTCCCACACTCACATGAAAAGAACCCCAGCTTGTCCAACCTCTCCCTATAACTCAGACCATTGAGTCCAGGCAACATCCTTGTAACTTGCCCCTGCACTCTTTCCAGTTTAATAACATCCTTCCTTTAGCAAGGTGACCGAAACTGAACACAATACTCCGAGTGTGGCCTCACCAACGTCCTGTACAACTGCAACATCACTTGCCAAGTTCTGTACTCAGTGCCCTGACTGATGAGGGCCAGTGTACCAGAAACCGTCCTCACTGCCCTGTCTACCTATGACTCCACTTTCAGAGAAACATGCACCTGAACTCCAAGATCTCTGTTCCACTACACTCCTTAAGGCTCTCCCTTTCATGAAGCTCCCCTAGTCACAGGCCCCCTGTCCAACAAGGAACCTTCCACTAGTCCCCTCTGCTTCCTATAATCAAGCCAATTATGGATCCAATTTGCCAGCTCTCCCTGTAATCCATGCGATCTAACCTTCCAGATCAGCCAATCATATGAAACCTTATTAAAGGCCTGACTGAAATCCATATACAAGAGTAAAAAATGAGGTCTGCAGATGCTGGAGATCACAGCTGCAAATGTGTTGCTGGTCAAAGCACAGCAGGCCAGGCAGCATCTCAGGAATAGAGAATTCTATTCCTGAGATGCTGCCTGGCCTGCTGTGCTTTGACCAGCAACACATTTGCAGCTGAAATACATATACACTCCATCTTCCACCCTCCCCTCATCAACCTTCCTGGGCACTTCATCAAAGAACTCCAACACATCTGTGAGGCATGACCTCCCACTCACAACACTATGCTGATACTCCTCACCCAACCCTATCTTTCCAAATGCAGGCATATCTGATCCCTCAGCATCTTCGCAAGGTCCTTCCCCAACACCGATGTGAGGTTGACTGCCCCATTGTTCCCATGTTTTTCTGTGCAGCCCTTCTTGAATAATGACACAACCTTCACTACCTTCCAGCCTTTCATGACCTCACTCGTGGCTAACGATGATGCAAAAATATCAGCCTGGGAGCCCGGCAATTTCTTCTCCAGCCTCTTGCGATGTTCATGGATGTAGCTGGTCAGGACCAGGAGATTTATCCACCTTCATACACTCTAATACATTCAACACCATCTTGACTGTGATATGGATTGTCCCCAAGATATCACCACAACCTTCCCCAAGTTTCCAACTCTTCATGTCTTTCTCTACAGTAAACACACTGGAGAAAGATTGATTGAGGACCTCACACATCTCCTGTTCTCCTACATATACGTCTTCTAGTGAGATAGTGCAACAGGGCAGGTTTTACAGTTGGGGGAAGGGTAAATACAATGCTGCAAGACAGGATCTGAGGAGCATAAGTTGGGAGCAGTAGCTGTCAGGGAAGGATGTCGTTGAAATGTGGGACTTTTTCAAGGAACAGATACGACGTGTCCTTGATATGTACGTACCTGTCAGGCAGGAAAGAGATGGTCGTGTGAGGGAGCCTTGGTTGACGAGGGAGGTTGAATGTCTAGTAAAGAGGAAGGAGGAGGCTTACATAAGGTTGAGGAAACGAGGTTCAGACAGAGCGTTGGAGGGATACAGGATAGCCAGGAGGGAGCTGAAGAAAGGGATTAGGAGAGGGTATGAAAAATCTTTGGCGGGTAGGATCAAGGATAACCCCAAGGCCTTTTATGAGTATGTGAGAAACATGAGAATGACGAGAACGAGAGTAGGGCCCAGTAGTGGGAGACTGTGTATTGAGTCGGAAGAGATAGGAGAGGTCTTGAATGAGTACTTTTCTTCAGTATTTACAAATGAGAGGGACCGTATTGTTGAAGAGGAGAGTATGAAACGGACTGGTAATCTAGAGGAGATACTTGTTAGGAAGAAAGATGTGTTGGGCATTTTGAACAACTTGAGGATAGACAAGTCCCCCGGGCCTGACGGGATATATCCTAGGATTATGTGGGAAGCAAGAGAGGAAATTGCAGTACCGTTGGCAATGATCTTTTTGTCTTCACTGTCAACGGGGGTGGTACCAGGGGACTGGAGAGTAGCAAATGTTGTGCCCCTGTTCAAAAAAGGGAATAGGGATAACCCTGGGAATTACAGGCCAGTTAGTCTTACTTCTGTGGTAGGCAAAGTAATGGAATGGGTACTGAGGGATAGGATTTATGAGTATCTGGAAAGATACTGCTTGATTAGGGACAGCCAGCACGGATTTGTGAGGGGTAGGTCTTGCCTTACAAATCTTATTGAATTCTTTGAGGAGGTGACCAAGCATGTGGATGAGGGTAGAGCAGTGGATGTAGTGTACATGGATTTTAGTAAGGCATTTGATAAGGTTCCCCATGGTAGGCTTATGCAGAAAGTCAGGAGGCATGGGATAGTGGGAAGTTTGGCCAGTTGGATAGAGAACTGGCTAACCGGTCGAAGTCAGAGAGTGGTGGGAGATGGTAAATACTCAGCCTCGAGCCCAGTTACAAGTGGAGTTCTGCAGGGAACAGTTCTGGGTCCTCTGCTGCTTGTAATTTTTATTAATGACTTGGAAGAGGGAGTCGAAGGGTGAGTCAGTAAATTTGCAGACGATACGAAGATTGGTGAAATTGTGGATAGTGAGGAGGGCTGTTGTCGGCTGCAAAGGGACTTAGATATGATGCAGAGCTGGGCTGAGGAGTGGCAGATGGAGTTCAACCCTGCCAAGTGTGAGGTTGTCCATTTTGGAAGAACAAATAAGAATGTGGAATACAGGGTTAACGGTAGGGTTCTTAGTCAGGTGGAGGAGCAGAGGGATCTTGGGGTCTATGTTCATAGCTCTTTGAAAGTTGCCACTCAGGTGGATAGAGCTTGTAAGAAGGCCTATGGTGTATTAGCGTTCATTAGCAGAGGGATTGAATTCAAGAGTCGTGAGGTGATGTTGCAGCTGTACAGGACCTTGGTTAGGCCACATTTGGAGTACTGTGTGCAGTTCTGGTCGCCTCACTTTAGGAAAGATGTGGAAGCTTTGGAGAGGGTGCAGAGGAGATTTACCCGGATGTTGCCTGGAATGGAGAATAGGTCGTTCGAGGATAGTTTGAGAGTGCTAGGCCTTTTCTCATTGGAACGGCGAAGGATGAGGGGTGACATGATAGAGGTTTGTAAGATGATCAGGGGAATAGATAGAGTAGACAGTCAGAGACTTTTTCCCTGGGTACAACAGAGTGTTACAAGGGGACATAAATTTAAGGTGAAGGGTGGAAGGTATAGGGGAGATGTCAGGGGCAGGTTCTTTACCCAGAGAGTGGTGGGAGCATGAAATGTGCTGCCTGTGGGAGTGGCAGAGTCAGAATCATTGGTGACCTTTAAGCGACAATTGGATATGTATGTGGATAGGTGCTTAAGCTAGGACAAATGTTCGGCACAACATCGTGGGCCGAAGGGCCTGTTCTGTGCTGTATTGTTCTCTGTTCTATGTTTCTATGACTGCAGATGCTGGAGATCAGAACTAAAAATGTGTTGCTGGAAATGCGCAGCAGGTCAGGCAGCATCCAAGGAGCAGGAGAATCGACGATTCGGGCAGGAAAGAAGGGCTCATTCCCGAAATGTCGATTCTCCTGCTCCTTGGATGCTGCCTGACCTGCTGTGCTTTTCCAGCAACACGTTTTCAGTTCGCCACATCCGTGTCCCCTTTGGTATTTGAGGGGCCTATTCTCTTTCTAGTTATTCGTTTTCATTTAATGTACTTAAAGAACCTCTTTCGATTCACCCTTTGTTTAAACTTTGGTATCTTTGCCTGACAGGAGATCATATCCGGGGTGGGAGGGGTCAATGGATTGAAGGATAGTTTGGTTAGTTTTCCAACAGAATGGCAACAGGCCCTTTGGCCCAACAATTCCACACCGATCCTCTGAAGAGTAACCCACCCAGACCCATTTCCCTCTGACTTGTGTACCTAACACTGTGGGTAAATTAGCATGGCCAGTTCACCCTAACTTGCACATCCATGGACACTAATGGACACTTTCCCATGGCCACACCACACTAAATTGCACATCCCTGGATACAATGGGACAATTTCCCATGGCCAATCCCCCCCTAACCTACACATCCTTGGACACTATGGGACAATTTCGCATGACCAATCCACCCTAACCTGCACATCCCCGGGCACTATGGGACAATTTCCCATGGTCAATCCACCCTGACCTACACATCCCTGGGCACTATGCGATAATTTCCCACAGCCAATCCACCATAACCTGCACATCCCTGGACACTATGGGACAATTTCCCACAGCCAAACCACCCTAACCTGCACATCCCTGGGCACTATGGGACAATTTCCCATGGTCAATCCACCCTAACCTGCACATCCCTGGACACTATGGGACAATTTCCCACAGCCAATCCACCCTAACCTGCACATCCCTGGACACTATGGGACAATTTCCCATGGCCAATCCACCATAAACTGCACATCCCTGGGCACTATGGGACAATTTCCCATTGCCAATCCACCCTAACCTGCACATCCCTGGACACTATGGGACAATTCCCCATGGCCAATCCACCCTAACCTACACATCCCTGGACACTATGGGACAATTTCCCATGGCCAATCCACCCTAACCTGCACATCCCTGGACATTATGGGACAATTTCTCATGGCCAATCCACCCTAACCTGCACATCCCTGGACACTATGGGACAATTTCCCACAGCCAATCCACCCTAACCTGCACATCCCTGGACAATATAGGACAATTTCCCACGGCCAATCCACCATAAACTGCACATCCCTGGGCACTATGGGACAATTTCCCACGGCCAATCCACCATAAACTGCACATCCCTGGGCACTATGGGACAATTCCCCATGGCCAATCCACCTTAACTTACACATCCCTGGACACTATGGGACAATTTCCCATGGCCAATCCACCCTAACCTGCACATCCCTGGACACTATGGGACAATTTCTCATGGCCAATCCACCCTAACCTGCACATCCCTGGACACTATGGGACAATTCCCCATGGCCAATCCACCATAAACTGCACATCCCTGGGCACTATGGGACAATTTCCCATGGCCAATCCACCATAAACTGCACATCCCTGGGCACTATGGGACAATTTCCCATGGCCAATCCACCCTAACCTGCACATCCCTGGACACTATGGGACAATTTCCCAGTCCCTGAATATGTTTAAGGCAGAGGTGGTTAGGTTGATGATAAACACAGTGCTGAAAGTTTATCAGGGAGTGGGCTAGCAGGAACGGGGAGCAGTCAGATCAGCCCTGAGCTGCCTCCCTGATGACGGGCTGAGTGGCCACCTCCCCCCATGTCCCCATGGAAACAGCCAAAGGCAGTGACCACCAGCTCGGAGTGACCGTGATTTGGAGCAGGGGCCAGTAGCTCCCAAAGACAACTTTGGTCCTTACCGCAGCCCGTGGCATTTCTCCAATCTCCGGTCATCACTCCCCGTCTCTGACACTCTGCGGCGTACGATCCAATCGCCTGACACCGCAGCTCCTCGCTCACTCCCACCGCGCACAGATCATAGATGCAGTTTTCCTGGGAACTCATCGGGCTCAGCACCGAATGACACCGGTGGAATGGCCCACTGACGTTGCTCAGAACACCGCAGTAACTTTCGGAGCTCAAGAGACGGCGGTCAGAGTCACTGCACCGAATCACCGAGCCCGGATCGTCCGAGCACACAGCCTCGGGATGGGAGATTTTCCAGCTGTTCCCGAACACTGCTGCTGTAGGCAGCGCCGTGCCGTTGGGAGACACAAAATCATCTGCCGGCTCTCCGTTGAAGTTTCCACACAGTCCGCACAGTGATCCCGAATACAGACTGGGAACCATCACCACCGCGTAATGGCTCCAGTCGTAGGACACTCGGAGCCCAAACACCGTCTCCAGCACCGCCGCCGATCCGCTCCGGAAAACACGGACTTTCCCGGATTCTAAACTCACTGGCAAATTGACACTCTCTCCGTTTACCTGGCAACAGAGCAACACAAGCTGGAGGTGTGACAGATATAGGGACACAGCAACAACTCACTCTCCCCTCCCCCCAATATCCCTCCCTCAGGATCAGGGATTCTCCCGAAACTCTGCTCTTCCTGGGACACCTCCACCAGGGACCCATTTCTCCAAACCACATTGACTTTATGTGGCTAGGTTAGGGTGGATTGGCCGTGGGAAATTGTCCCATAGTGCCCAGGGATGTGCAGGTTAGGGTGGATTGGCCATGGGAAATTGTCCCATCGTGTCCAGGGATGTGCAGGTTAGGGTGGATTGGCCATGGGAAATTGTCCCATAATGTCCAGGGATGTACAGGTTAGGGTGGATTGGCCATGGGAAATTGTCCCATAATGTCCAGGGATGTGCAGGTTAGAGTGGATTGGTCATGGGAAATTGTCCCATAGTGCCCAGGATGTGCAGGTTAGGTCGGATTGGCCATGGGAAATTGTCCCATAGTGTCCAGGGATTTGAGGCCAGGTGTGTGAGCTATGAGAGATGCAGGGTTATTGGGATTGTGTTGTGGGACAATGGATCAGGGTGCGATGCCTTTCCCAGGGTCAGTGCGCACTCAATGGGTGGAATGGTCTCTTTCTGTTTGTGGGGATTCTAACACTCCCTTTAGCAGAATAATGAATGAGCCAGAGGGTCATTGAGAGACGATCCAGGAGGGAGGGTTACAAACCCCATGGTCAGTGTGGGGGGGTGGGCGGCGTGTTGGTTAAGGGGGAGTCTGGAGAGCACACCTCTGGGAGACTGAAATTGGGAATGTGTTTCCCTGGCATTCAGGATCCAGCACAATCCCTCTGATACCCACGATGGGCCGAACATCCTCTCTCTGCTCTGTCAGTGCCAATCCCTCACATTGTCCGCGTGTTTACCTGCACGCTGCCTGTTTGACCCCTCGACACCTGGATCCGATGGCCATACACCTGAACTTCGACCAGACGTGTCCAGGACACAGCCTGGGATCCGCGATGATCATTCTCCACATCAATGCTGAATGTGGTCAGGTTCCCAGCCTCTCCACACCATTTACTCAAGGTGTATTTACAAGAGCCTTGGAAATCAAACCTCTTGCCGTCAAAGCTGGTGTAATGGGGGTCACCGGAGGCCAGGCAGGTGCCACGTGCTCTGGGGTAACAGTCCCGTACCCCGTTCACCAGGCGACAATCTTCATGGTGCCCACAGCTGAAAGCGGAACAGCTCATGCCAACACTGGCGTTGAGGCAGCTACATTTCTGACTGCAGTTCTCAGTCAGGATGACACGCTCACCTTTGCTGTAGTAACGACCTTGGAAGGAGCAGCCACACTCAGCGGAGGTCACACACACCCCTCCGCTCAGGAAGTAACCCCTGTCACACTTGCAGCCCTCCACGCACGGCTCGTTGCAAAACAACAGCGCGTTAGGATCAGTGCAAGTGGCTGGGCAGGCGCTAGTGCAGCTCTCGTAGTGACTGTGTGGTGGACACTGCATCTCTGAAACACAGATATACAGAATGTTCTGATTAAATAATGTGACAAAGACCAATCGGACGTTTATGTTCAGTGAAATCACCATAGTGCCTTGATTATTGCGACCCAGTGATGTTCCCTCTCATTTGACTTTTGGAATAAAAATTCACCTGTAACTGAGCCTTCGCTTGGAACAGACCTGTTCCTTTGAGATTTTCACCAGTGTGTGGTTCCACAAATGGGTTCCTCTTCCGAGGAACTGTAATCGATGCTTTTACAGCTCAGGCATTCGGTCCTTGGGAGACACTGTGGTCAATGGTCAGCATTACCACAGAACCATGGACCAACCAGGGAATCTGGACATTCTCACCGTGTCTGCAAGGGCTTCCTCCGGATGCTCCAGTTTCCTCCCATATTGCCCAGGGATGTGCAGGTTAGGGTGGATTGGCCATGGGAAATTGTCCCATAGTGCCCAGGGATGTGCAGGTTAGGGTGGATTGGCCGTGGCAAATTGTCCCATAATGCCCAGGGATGTGCAGGTTAGTGTGGATTGGCCATGGGAAATTGTCCCATAGTGCCCAGGGATGCGCAGGTTAGGGTGGATTGGCCATGGGAAATTGTCCCATAGTGCCCAGGGATGTGCAGGTTAGGGTGGATTGGCCATGGGAAATTGTCCCATAGTGCCCAGGGATGTGCAGGTTAGGGTGAATTGGCCATGGGAAATTGTCCCATAGTGCCCAAGGATGTGCAGGTTAGGGTGGATTGGCCATGGGAAATTGTCCCATTGTGCCCTGGATGTGCAGGGTAGGGTGGATTGGCCATAGGAAATTGTCCCATAGTGCCCAGAGATGTGCAGGTTAGGATGGATTGGCCATGGGCAATTGTCCCATAGTGCCCAAGGATGTGCAGGTTAGGGTGGATTGGCCGTGGCAAATTGTCCCATTGTGTCCAGGGATGTGCAGGTTAGGGTGGGATTGACAATTGGAAATTGTCCCATAGTGCCCAAGGATGTGCAGGTTTGGGTGGATTGGCCGTGGGAAATTGTCCCATAGTGCCCAAGGATGTGCAGGTTTGGGTGGATTGGCCGTGGGAAATTGTCCCATAGTGCCCAGGGATGTGCAGGTTAGGGTGGATTGGCCATGGGAAATTATCCCATAGTGCCCAGGGATGTGCAGGTTAGGGTGTATTGGCCATGGGAAATTGTCCCATAGTGTCCTGGTATGTGCAGGTTAGGGTGGGTTGACCATTGGAAATTGCCCCAAAGTGTCCAGGGATGTACAGGTTAGGGTGGGTCATTCTTGGGAAATGCTGGGATAAGGTTGGACAGTGGGTCTGGTTGAATGCCCTTTGGGAGGGTCAGTTTGGACTCGATGTACTGAATGACCTGCTTCCTCACTGTGGGGACTCTATGATTGTACGAATGTTTAGCCTTTTAACCTTGTGAAGTTGGATTGTCATACAGTGGGGACTTACCGCACAGTCCTGGCCCCCTCCAATCAAACCCGGACACTCCTTGTTGGCGGCACCTTGCTGCGTAGGTGCTGATCGCCTGGCACAGGATTGGCATAGCACCGCCCGAAGCACAGAGATCCAAGACACAGCTCTGGACGAAACCCTGTGCTGGCAGGGCAGTGTGGCAGATATTGAATGCACTGTCCACCCTGTCGATGAGGCCACAGTAACTCTGGCCACTGTAGAGGCTGGATTGTTCTGGGGTACAGAGCTCACACTGCCCGCTGCACTGGTCCTCACACATCTCATCACCATCAGAAACCCTCCAACTTCTTCCAAACTCCACCTCCGAGTCAACAACCGTCCCATTGGGCAATTGGAACTCATCGGCCAGCTCAGTGTTCATGTTCCCGCAGAGTCCGCAGGTCGCATTTCCGAAACTGGCCGGCAGGGAGATGCTGGCATGGCTCGAACCATCAAATTGTACTTTGAGACCGAACTCTGTGCTGACCGTGACCATGAATCCACTCATGGAAACACGGATCTGACCCCCTCCGATAACAACCGGCACCGAGACTCGAGTCCCATTCAGCTGTGAATGGAAGCAATCGCAGCATTATTCACAAACTAATCTCACTGCCCCCGCTCTCTCCCCATAGCCCTGTATCAATCCCCTAAACTAATCCCACTGTCCCCCGCTCACTCTCCCATAGCCCTGTATGAATCTCCAAACTAATCCCATTGCCCCACTATCTCCCCATAGCCCTGTATCAATCCCCAAACTAATCCCACTGCCCCCCGCTCTCTCCCTATAGACCTGTATCAATCCCCAAACTAATCCCACTGCCCCCCGCTCTCTCCCCATAGCCCTGTATCAATCCCCAAACTAAACCCACTGTCGCCCGCTCCCTCCCCATAGCCCTGTATCAATCCCCAAACTAATCCCACTGTCCCCCGCTCTCTCCCCATAGCCCTGTATCAATCCCCAAACTAACCCCACTGTCCCCCGCTCCCTCCCCATAGCCCTGCATCAATCCCCAAACTAATCCCACTGTCCCCCGCTCTCTCCCCATAGCCCTGTATCAATCCCCAAACTAATCCCACTGTCCCCCGCTCTCTCCCCATAGCCCTGTATCAGTCCCCAAACTAATCCCACTGCCCCAGTCTCTCCCCATAGCCCTGTATCAATCCCCAAACTAATCCCACTGACCCCGCTCTCTCTCCCCATAGCCCTGTATAAATCCCCAAACTAATCCCATTGTCCCCCGCTCTCTCTCCCCATAGCCCTGTATCGATCCCCAAACTAATCCCACTGTCCCCCGCTCTGTCTCCCCATAGCCCTGTATCAATCCCCAAACTAATCCCACTGCCCCTGCTCTCTCTCCCCATAGCCCTGTATCGATCCCCAAACTAATCCCACTGTCCACCGCTCTCTCCCCATAGCCATGTATCGATCCCCAAACTAATCCCACTTCCCCTGCTCTCTCTCCCCATAGCCCTGTATCAATCCCCAAACTAATCCCACTGCCCCAGTCTCTCCCCATAGCCCTGTATCAATCCCCAAACTGATCCCATTGTCTCGCTCTCACCCCATAGCCCTGTATCAATCCTCAAACTAATCCCACTGCCCCCTGCTCTCTCCCCATAGCACTGTACCAATCCCCAAACTAATCCCACTGACCCCGCTCTCTCCCGCCATAGCCCTGTATCCATCCCCAAACTAATTCCACTGCCCCTGCTCTCTCTTCCCATAGCCCTGTATCGATCCCCAAACTAATCCCACTGCCTCGTGCTCTCTCTCCATAGCCTTGTATCAATCCCCAAACTGATCCCACTGTCTCGCTCTCACCCCATAGCCCTGTATCAATCCCCAAACTAATCCCACTGCCCGCCGCTCTCTCCCCATTGCCCTGTACCAATCCCCAAACTAATCCCACTGTCCCCCGCTCTCTCCCCATAGCCCTGTATCAATCCCCAAACTAATCCCACTGTCTCGCTCTCACCCCATAGCCCTGTATCGATCCCCAAACTAATCCCACTGTCCCCCACTCTCTCCCCATAGCCCTGTACCAATCCCCAAACTAATCCCACTGCGCCACTCTCTCCCCATAGCCCTGTATCGATCCCCAAACTAATCCCACTGTCCCCCGCTCTCTCCCCATAGCCCTGTACCAATCCCCAAACTAATCCCACTGCCCCACTCTCTCCCCAGAGCCCTGTATCAATCCCCAAACTGATCCCACTGTCTCGCTCTCTCCCCATAGCCCTGTATCAATCCCCAAACTAATCCCACTGCCCCCGCTCTCTCCCCATAGCCCTGTATCAATTCGCAAACTAATCCCACTGCCCCCGCTCTCTCCCCATAGCTCTGTATCAATCCCCAAACTAATCCTACTGGCCCCGCTCTCTCTCCCCATAGCCCTGTATCGATCCCCAAACTAATCCCACTGCCCCACTCTCTCCCCATAGCCCTGTATCGATCCCCAAACTAATCCCACTGCCCCGCTCCCTCCCCATAGCCCTGTATCGATCCCCAAACTAATCCCACTGTCCCCCGCTCTCTCTCCCCATAGCCCTGTATCAATCCCCAAACTAATCCCACTGTCCTGCTCTCTCTCCCATAGCTATGTATCAATCCCCAAACTAATCCCACTGCCCCCCGCTCTCTCCCCATTGCCCTGTATCAATCCCCCAACTGATCCCACTGTCTCGCTCTCACCCCATAGCCCTGTATCGATCCCCAAACTAATCCCACTGTCCACCGCTCTCTCCCCATAGCCCTGTACCAATCCCCAAACTAATCCCACTGCCCCACTCTCTCCCCATAGCCCTGTATCAATCCCCAAACTAATCCCACTGCCCCGTGCTCTCTCTCCATAGCCTTGTGTCAATCACCAAACTGATCCCACTGTCTCGCTCTCTCCCCATATCCCTGTATCGATCCCCAAACTAATCCCACTGTCTCGCTCTCTCCCCAGAGCCCTGTATCGATCCCCAAACTAATCCCACTGCCCCGCTCCCTCCCCATATCCCTGTATCGATCCCCAAACTAATCCCACTGTCCCCCGCTCTCTCTCCCATAGCCCTGTATCAATCCCCAAACTAATCCCACTGTCCCCCGCTCTCTCTCCCCATAGTCCTGTATCGATCCCCAAACTAATCCCACTGACCCGTGCACTCTCCCCATAACCCTGTATCGATCCCCAAACTAATCCCACTGCCCCTGACCTCTCTCCCCATAGCCCTGTATCAATTCCCAAACAATTCTCCTCTGCCCGGGTGCACTCCCCATAGCTCTATATCAAGCTCAAAACTACTTTCAGGGCCCACCTTTCTCCCATAGCCCTGTATCGATCCCCAAACTAATCCCACTGACCCGTGCTCTCTCCCCATAGCCCTGTATCGATCCCCAAACAAATCCCACTGACCCGTGCTCTCTCCCCATAGCTCTGTATCAATCCCCAAAGTAATCCCACTGCCCCTGCTCTCTCTCCCATAGCCCTGTATCAATCCCCAAACTAATCCCACTGCCCCTGCTCTCTCCCCATAGCCCTGTATCAATCCCCAAAGTAATCCCACTGCCCCTGCTCTCTCTCCCATAGCCCTGTATCAATCCCCAAACTAATCCCACTGTCCCCGCTCTCTTCCCATAGCCCTGTATCAATCCCCAAACTAATCCCACTGCCCCGTGCTCTCTCTCCATAGCCCTGTATCAATTCCCCAAACTAATCCCACTGTCCATAGCCCTGTATCAATCCCCAAACTAATCCCACTGCCCCCGCTCTCTCTTCCCATAGCCCTGTATCAATCTCCAAACTAGTCCCACTGCCCCACTCTCTCCCCATAGCCCTGTATCAATCCCCAACCTAATCCCACTGCCCCCCACTCTCTCTCCATAGCCCTGTATCAATCCCCAAACTAATCCCACTGCCCCGTGCTCTGTCCCCATAGCCCTGTATCAATCACCAAACTAATCCCACTGCCCAGTGCTCCCCCTCCATAGCCCTGTATCAATCCCCAAACTAATCCCACTGTCCCGCACTCTCCCCATAGCCCTGTATCAATCCCCAAACTAATCCCACTGTCCCGCACTCTCCCCATAGCCCTGTAACAATCCCCAAACTAATCCCACTGTCCCGCGCTCTCCCCATAGCCCTGTATCAATTCCCAAACTCATCTCCCCTGCCCTGGGCGCACTCCCCATAGCTCTATATCAAGCTCAAAACTACTTTCATGGCCCACCTTTCTCCCATAGTCCTGTATCGATCCCCAAACTAATCCCAGTGCCCCATTTTCTCCCAACAACTCTGTCTCAAACCCCAAACTAATCCCACTGCCCAGCCTCTCCCCATAGCCCTGTATTAATCCCAAAAACGCCCCACATTTTCTCCCCATAGCTCTGTATTGATCCCAAACTAATCCCACTGCCCCACTCTCTCTCCATAGCCCTGTATCAATTCCCAAACTAATCCCACTGCCCCGCGCTCTCCCCACAGCCCTGTATTGATCCCAAACAAATCCCACTGTCCCGCGCTCTCCTCATAGCCCTGTATCAATCCCCAAACTAATCCCACTGACCTGTGCACACTCCCCATAGCCCTGTATCAATTCCCCAAACTAATCCCACTGCCCTTCTCACTGCCCATAGCCCTGTATCAATCCTCAAACTAATCCCACTGCCCCCGCTCTCTCTCCCCATAGCCCTGTATCGATCCCCAAACTAATCTCACTGTCCCTGCACTCTCGCCATAGCCTGTATCAATCCCCAAACTAATCCCACTGTCCCCGTGCTCTCCACATAGCCTGTATCAATCCCCAAAATAATCCCACTGCCCCACTCTCCCCATTTCCCTGTATCAATCCCCAAACTCATCCCACTGCACCGTGCTCTCTCTCCATAGCCCTGTATCAATCCCCAAACTAATCCCACTGCCCCACTCTCCCCATTTCCCTGTATCAATCCCCAAACTAATCCCACTGTCCCACTCTCTCCCCATAGCCCTGTATCAATCCCCAAACTAATCCCACTGTCACACTCTCTCCCCATAGCCCTGTATCAATCCCCAAACTAATCCCACTGCCCCTGCTCTCTCCCCATAGCCCTGTAACAATCCCCAAACTAATCCCACTGTCCCGCGCTCTCCCCATAGCCCTGTATCGAAGCCCAAACTAATCCCACTGTCCCGCTCTCTCCCCATAGCCCTGTATCGAAGCCCAAACTAATCCCACTGTCCCGCGCTCTCCCCATAGCCCTGTATCAATCCCCAAACTAATCCCACTGTCCCGCACTCTCCCCATAGCCCCGTATCAATCCCCAAACTAATCCCACTGCCCCACTCTCTCCCTGCAGCCCTGTAACAATCCCCAAACTAATCCCACTGTCCCGCGCTCTCCCCATAGCCCTGTATCAATCCCCAAACTAATCCCACTGCCCCACTCTCTCCCCATAGCCCTGCATCGATCCCCAAACTAATCCCACTGTCCCACTCTCTCCCTGCAGCCCTGTATCAATCCCCAAACTAATCCCACTGCCCCACTCTCTCCCCATAGCCCTGCATCGATCCCCAAACTAATCCCACTGCCCCACTCTCTCCCTGCAGCCCTGTAACAATCCCCAAACTAATCCCACTGCCCCACTCTCTCCCCATAGCCCTGCATCGATCCCCAAACTAATCCCACTGCCCCACTCTCTCCCCATAGCCCTGTATCAATTTCCAACCTCATCTCCCCTGCCCTGGGCGCTCTCCCCATAGCTCTATATCAAGCTCAAAACTATTTTCATGGCCCACCTTTCTCCCATAGCCCTGTATCGATCCCCAAACTAATCCCAGTGCCCCATTTTCTCCCAACAACTCTGTATCAATCCCCAAACTAATCCCACTGACCTGTGCACACTCCCCATAGCCCTGTATCAATTCCCCAAACTAATCCCACTGCCCTTCTCACTGCCCATAGCCCTGTATCAATCCTCAAACTAATCCCACTGCCCCCGCTCTCTCTCCCCATAGCCCTGTATCGATCCCCAAACTAATCTCACTGTCCCCACACTCTCGCCATAGCCCTGTATCGATCCCCAAACTAATCCCACTGACCTGTGCACACTCCCCATAGCTCTGTATCAATCCCCAAATTAATCCCACAGGCCTTGCTCTCCCCACAGCCCTGTATCAATCCCCAAACTAATCCCACTGCCCCCCGCTCTCTCTCCATATCCCTGTATCAATCCCCAAACTAATCCCACTGCCCCGTGCTCTGTCCCCATAGCCCTGTATCAATCCCCAAACTAATCCCACTGCCCCCGCTCTCTCCCCATAGCCCTGTATCAATCCCCAAACTAATCCCACTGCCCCGTGCTCTGTCCCCATAGCCCTGTATCAATCCCCAAACTAATCCCACTGCCCCCGCTCTCTCCCCATAGCCCTGTATCAATCCCCAAACTAATCCCACTGCCTCCACTCTCTCCCCATAGCACTGTATCAATCCCCAAACAGATCCCACTGCCCCCCGCTCTCTCGCCATAGCCTGTATCAATCCCCAAAATAATCCCACTGCCCCACTCTCTCCCCATAGTCTTGTATCAATCCCCAAACTAATCCCACTGCCTCCACTCTCTCCCCATAGCCCTGTATCAATCCCCAAACAGATCCCACTGCCCCCCGCTCTCTCCCCATAGCCCTGTATCAATCCCCAAACTAATCCCAGTGCCCCATTTTCTCCCAACAACTCTGTATCAATCCCCAAACTAATCCCACTGCCCAGCCTCTCCCCATAGCCCTGTAGTAATCCCCAAAATGCCCCACATTTTCTCCCCATAGCTCTGTATTGATCCCAAACTAATCCCACTGCCCCGCGCTCTCCCCTTATCCCTGTATTGATCCCAAACAAATCCCACTGCCCCACTCTCTCTCCATAGCCCTGTATCGATCCCTAAACTAATCCCACTGCCCCGCTCTCTCCCCATAGCCCTGTATCGATCCCCAAACTAATCCCACTGCCCCGCTCTCTCCCCATAGCCCTGTATCAGTCCCCAAACTAATCCCACTGTCCCACTCTCTTCCCATAGCCCTGTATCAATCCCCAAACCAATCCCACTGTCCCACTCTTGTCATTGTCCTATGTTTAAATTCCTCTCAATGAATGATTTGCTGCTCAGAAGTTTGCGGTGAAGTTTTAAATCTGGATCTTTACATCAGAATTGCAAGTTGTACTGAACACCAGGTAGAAGGTACCACCCAGCGACGCCAGGTTCCTCACAGTCCCTGTACTTACCAGGATCTGATGGGTCGTTCCTTTGATCAAGGTGATCTCCGTGTTGTAGATGAACAGTCGGATTAGTTTGAGCCAGGACACTACTCTGTTCTCACGGTTCTCGTTCTTTGCCTCCACTCTGAAAGAAGGTAAACTTGTGTTCCTCTGACACACCTCAGCCAGGACATAGGTGCAGGTCCCTTGGAAATGAAACAGCTGGCCATCGAAGGTTTGATAATGGGGGTCCCCGAAGATGCTGCAGGTCTGAACGGAGGCTGGCTTGCAGATGTAAAAGGAGGGTGATGAGAGACAGAACTCGTATGGAGCACATGGTTTATGTTCACAGACCAGAGAGCTGTTGCTGTTGCATTTACATTTTGTTTCACACCTCGAGGTGGTCCAGAAGCTATCATCCTGACGGATATATCTCCCTGGAAGAAGGATGTTGAATTGTTAAGGATAAGCAGTCAATCACCTAACCCCTTACCCCAGCTATCGATTTGAGCGATATTTGACATCTGCACAGCAACGGACAGGTATTAAATAGGAATAAAATGGAGAATAATGTTAGAAAAGATTGCTTTAAAGGCAGTTTATATGATTGTGCACAAAAATACTGATGACTTAAATGCAAAATTTAAGGTAAATGAGTAAGATTTAATTGTCCTTTGTGATGATGCTGTCCTTTTACAAGGAGATGTTTTCTTTCAGGGGGTTGTAAATGCATAGATTTTGTTGCGTCCAGTTATTATGGGGTTTAGGGCCAATTTGATTCCAGCTAATAGATACCCCTCAGGCAAGTTTCCAAGCTCCAAGTTTTTAAAATAAAGCATTTGAACTATGAAGAGGGAGTGGGCATTTCTCCGAGCTCGGCTTGGGTTTGGTTTTCACAGTGTGGCTGCTCCGAGACGCTGGGATTTCAAAACAAACACTTACATGTTAAAAGGTGTTCCATGCCGAATCGCTCTGCCATCTCACTCTCGCTCTCTCTCCTGCAAGACCCTATATTTAATTTCACCTTTTTTTTGGCCAAGGGGTCTTTATGGAGACTGTTGCAGGAATTTGGAACTGCACCATTAATTTGGGATGGTCGGACGAGTTTCGGAAACATTAAATTATTCTGTTTTTATTCTCTTTTGTTTGTGTTTCAGTCGGTATTCTGTAAATAAATTCTGTTTTGTTTAAAATTGAGGGGTTTTGATCAGCTGCGTCAGTCCTGGAATATCCACCTCACATCTGCTCAAAACTACCAGCAAGATTCGGGTCAGGGCTGCCTTCCTGAAATGTTTGGAGGGACCTGACCTGGTCGATAACACACCGACATGGCTGCAAGCTGACGATGATTAGGAGCTGAATATCCAAGGGCATTCTGAACTTGGGAAGGTAGGTGAAAGGGGAAAGCATCCGGGGACTCTCCTGATAATGACAGACACCTACACGTGAGTAAGGGTCTCAATCTCAATCTCCTGATAATGACAGACACCTACACGTGAGTAAGGGTCTCAATCTCAATCTCCTGATAAAGACAGACACCTACACGTGAGTAAGGGTCTCAATCTCAATCTCCCGATAATGACGGACACCTACACGTGAGTAAGGGTCTCAATCTCAATCTCCCGATAATGACGGACACCTACACGTGAGTAAGGGTCTCGATCGAAAGGCCAAGAGGGTCGGATCGGTTCGGGTGGGATCGGTTCGGGTGGGATCGGTTCGGGTGGGATCGGTTCGGGTGGGGCCGGTTCGGGTGGGATCGGTTCGGGTGGGATCGGTTCGGGTGGGATCGGTTCGGGTGGGGCCGGTTCGGGTGGGATCGGTTCGGGTGGGATCGGTTCGGGTGGGATCGGTTCGGGTGGGGCCGGTTCGGGTGGGATCGGTTCGGGTGGGATCGGCTCGGGTGGGATCGGTTCGGGTGGGACCGGTTCGGGTGGGATCGGTTCGGGTGGGATCGGTTCGGTTGGTATCGGTTCGGGTGGGATCGGTTCGGGTGGGGCCGGTTCGGGTGGGACCGGTTCGGGTGGGATCGGTTCGGGTGGGATCGGTTCGGTTGGGATCGGTTCGGGTGGGACCGGTTCGGGTGGGATCGGTTCAGGTGGGATCGGTTCGGGTGGGATCAGTTCGGATGGCGCCGGTTCGGGTGGGGCCGGTTCGGGTGGGATCAGTTCGGGTGGGGCCGGTTCTGGTGGGATCGGTTCCGGTGGGGCCGGTTCGGGTGGGGCCGGTTCGGGTGGGGCCGGTTCGGGTGGGATCGGTTCGGGTGGGGCCGGTTCGGGTGGGATCGGTTCGGGTGGGATCGGTTCGGGTGGGATCGGTTCGGGTGGGGCCGGTTCGGGTGGGGCCGGTTCGGGTGGGATCGGTTCGGGTGGGATCGGTTCGGGTGGGAGCGGTTCGGGTGGGTCCAGATTGGGTGGGATCGGTTTGGGTGGCGCCGGTTTGGATCGGGTGGGATCGGTTTGGATCGGGTGGGATTGGTTCGGGTGGGATCGGTTCGGGTGGGACCGAATCGGGTGGCGCCGGTTTGGATTGGGTGGGATCGGTTTGGGTGGGATCGGTTTGGGTGGGATCGGTTCGGGCGGGATCGGTTTGGATCGGGTGGGATTGGTTTGGGTAGAAGCGAACATTGCTGGGAGTTGTTTATGGAATGACATATTGTAGTTTGAACAAGGTCTTGGGTCATAAGCCATGGAAGCAGACCCTTCGGCCCATCCAGTCCGTGCCGACCCTAATCCCCAAACTAACCCAGTCTTCCCTGCCTACTCCTGGTCCATATTCCTCCAAACCTTTCCTGTTCACATCCTTATCCAAGTGTATTTTAAATGTTCTAACTGTCCCCACCCCCCCCCCCCCCCGCCCACTTCCTCAGAAAGGTCATTCCACACACGATCCACCCTCTTGGTAAAAAAAAACTTACTCTTATGGCTTTGTTAAATCTCTCTCCTCTCATGTTAAAAACTTGCTCCTGAGACTTGAAATTCCCCCACCCTGGGGAAAAGACACCCGCCACTCACCCTATCTATACCCTCTCATTATTTTATAAACCTCTATGAAGTCGCCTCTCAACCTCCTGTGTTCCAGGGGGAGAAACGTCCCAGCCTATTCAGCCTTTCTGTATAACTCCAACCCTCCTATTCCCAGCAACATCTTGATAAATCTCTCCAGAACCCTCTCCAGTTTAATAATATCCTTCCTATAACAGGACACAGTTTTCCAGAATAGCCCTCACCAACATCCTGTACAACCTCAACATAATGTCCCAACTCCTACACAAAGGTCTAAGCAATGGCGTGCTAAATGCTGTGTGGTAATAATAGGTACACAATTAGGATACACACTGTCTAAAATTGGTCAGCCAGCATGATTGACAATTGGGTTTAATTTTTTGGTGCAGCAAGTACCATTGAAGATGCAGCCTTCCAGCACACTGAACGTATCTGTCCTGAATACCCAACGTCCTGGGACTTGCACGTTGCTTGTGGACTCAATGTTGACGATATCTGGAGTTTGTGATCCTGGAATGCTGAAGTAATGAGTCGATCCTCCACTGTTAAAACCGGCCTGTGAAAGGAACAGGAAATGGGTCAGTAAATTATTCAAAGGTTAAACGCAGGTGTTGCTGCAGCTTTATAGAGTTCTAGGTAGGCCATATCTGCATCCTTGCAAGGGGAGGAAGAGAGCTTCTTCAAGGAAGGCATCCTTGCAAGAAGGGCTTATGCCCGAAACGTCGAATTTCCTGTTCCTTGGATGCTGCCTAACCTGCTGTGCTTTAACCAGCAACACATTTTCAACACATATCTGCATCCAGCTATGGTCTATCACACTGCCAGCATGATGTGGATCCTTTGGAAAGGGCACAGAAAGGATTTACCGGGATGTTGCCTGGTATAGGGGATTTTAGCGATGAGGAAAGTTTATGGAGTCATACAGCACAGAAACAGACCCTTCAGCCCAACCAGTCCGTGCTGACCCTAATCCCCAAACTAACCCAGTCCCCCCTGTCTGCCCCTGGTCCATCTCCCTCCAACCCTTTCCTGTCCATGTCCTTATCCAAATGTATTTAAACGTTGTAACTGTCCCCCCTCCCCAACTTCCTCAGGAAGGTCATCCCACACACGGACCACCCTCTGGGGAAAACTGTTCCCATGATGCCATTTTAAAATCTCTCTCCTCTCTCCTTAAACATGTGTCCCCTCATCTTAAAATCCCCTATCCTAGAGAAACAAATAACTACCATCAACCCCATCTACACCTCTCATTATTTTATAAACTTCTACGGGTTAGATAGACTGTGTTTGTTTTCACTGGAACACAGGAGGTTGAGGGGTGACCTGATAGAAGTTGATAAGATTGTGAATGGTGTGGAGAGAGTGGGGAGTATGAGGATTTTTCCAAGGGTGGAGGGGCCAGTTACTAGGGGACACAGGTTCAAGGTGCAGGGAGGGGGGATATGTAAAAGAGATGTGTGAGGCAGGGTCTTCACACAAAGGGTGGTTAGTGCCTGGAACACACTGCCAGTGGAGGGGGTGGAAGCAAACGCAACCGCAGCATTTACCTGGATGGATACAGGAATAGGAAGGGAATAGAGGGATACAGATCCTATAAGTAAAGGCAGTTTTAGTATGGAAGGGCAAAATATATCAGCGCAGACTTCGAGGGCTGAACGGCCTGTTCCTGTGCTGTTTGTTCTTTGTTCTCGGTTACACTTACACGGTTAGCCTAACTCTAACTCCCAGTTAGAGTGTACCTTGTTGGATTGATTAAACTCTTAAAGATTTTGGTTTTTTCATTCTCAGGATTTAGGCTTCAATGGCTGGCCCAGGATTTATTTCCTAAAGCGAGCTGAGTGCTGATCACAAGTAGCTGCTGGGGAACCTACCTGACTCATACACTTCCTTTAAAAGGAGGTGATCTAGTGGCTTAAAGACCCAGGTCATCTTCTGGGCTAACCACCCAGAGACAGGAAACCCCCTTGCTCAGCATTGCCTCTTCCTGATCTGGCCCACAGTCATGACCTTCCAGTCATACCCGCCCTCTGAAATTCTCTCATCAACCATCAGAAAGTCAAAAAAACGAAGAAAACAAAACTCTACAAGATGCCCTGCAGAAACTCACCTCAGGCAGCATCTTCCAAGCCCAAGGCCACTTCCATCTGGAAGGACAAGGGGCAGCAGGTACATGGGACCACCACCCCCTGCAAGTTCCCCTCCGAGCCCCTCACCGTCCCCACTTGGAAATATATCGGCCGTTCCTTCCTGGGTCAGAATCCTGGGATTCCCTCCCTCAGGGACATTGTGGGTCTACCCTACAGCACATGGACTGCAGCGGGTCAAGGAGGCAGCTCACCCCCACCTTCCCAAGGGGGGCAACTAAGGACGGGGCAATAAATGCTGGGCCCAGCCAATGAATGATTTATTTTTTAGATGTGTACACTGTTTTGATGGTGACTAACTGTGTATTGTAAATAATTTCTAAGTGACCTGTTCAGGGATGTCATCTACTCTTCCAAGATGGCACTCGCTTGCTCAGTCCATTTACTTTCTTTTTCTTTCTCTCCTTTTTTATCTTTGTGCCTTGGTTTTTCCTTCTTTTCTCTCAGCACTGTCCTGAATCCTGGCCTCAGTGTGGGCCCAGTTGGCGATCTCACGGCCCACAGGGGGATAATTTCAGCTTGGTGTCATGGTCTGGCATGGTCTTGGCCTGACCTGGTGATCCCTTGGTGGCCTGGGTGTGGCATTCTCCTGGCCTGGCGTGGTCTCAGTGCGGACGTCTGGCCATGAGATGACTCCTGAGCGGGTCCTTGGCTTCGAGAGCCTTACGATGAAGGATGGTGTTGTCTGGAGCCAAGGCCCAGCGTGGACTGGAGGCTAGCTGCTGCCGTGGACTTGATTGGAAAGACTGTTATTTCTGTACACTCTAATTTATTCCTACGAATTTTTTATCTCTTTAATTTTCTATTTTTTTTTATCCTATGAATTTGAATTGAAGAATCTGTACCGAGGTACATTTTTTCTAAGATTTTGCCATAAGTGGCAACTTGTAAGCTTTTCAGTGCACTAATTTGAGTACATTCGACAATAAAGCTGGTTCTAATTACTGTCATAGAGCTATCGAGTTGGATAGCATGGAAAAATCGCGAACCAGATATCTGAAATTAATCTAATCCCATTCGCCAGCATTTGGCCCATATCCCTCTTAACCCTTCCTATTCATATACTCATCCCTCTCTATTCTTCCTTCTTTAAAGTGCTGTTGTTTTGATCTTTTTTCCCCAAACTTTTCAAACATTGCATTGGCTTATGGAACAGTTGGGAGGCACGGTGGTTCAGTGGTTAGCACTGCTGCCTCACAGCGCCAGGGAACCGGGTACGATTCCTGCCTCAGGCGACTGTCTGTATGGAGTTTGCACACTCTCTCTGTGTCCACGTGGGCGTGCTCCGGGGTCCTTACACAACCCAAAACTGTGCAGGTCAGGTGAATTAGCCGTGCTAAACTGGCAATAGGGTCAGGTGCATTAATGTGGGGTAGGGGAGTGGGTCTGGGCGGATTGCTCTTTGGAGGGTCAGGGTGGACTTGTTGGGCCGAAGGGCCTGTTTCCATACTGTAGGGAATCTAATCTAATTACTGCTCCAAACATTTGAGAAAATCCACTTCAACACTCAAAAAAGGAGCACCTCTTACAGCCACAACCTTTGCCTCTCCTCCAGTGAATTCACTTTATAATGACACATCCAGGGTCCAGATGGAGTTCAACAGGAGCCGGTTTGGAGATTTGTATCTCAGGTTGAGGTTCTGACTGTAAGTTTGCTCGCTGAGTGGAAGGTTTGTTTTCAGAAGATAGGGATACTATCACTGGGATTCCGACTGTATTGAGTACTGGTCGTGTGGTAGACCCCTCAGTGGGATTCCGACCCCATGATATGAGGCTGAACATTGAATGGGAAGGGGCTACACTACCCCCATGCTTACCTGAGCTTCAGTTCCACCCAACCCAGTGTCAGCATCCCCACCACTCGCAGTACCCGTTGTCCATTCAATATTCCCGTAGTTTAGTATAATGAAGGATTGTCGTCCATTTGTAATGAGTACAGCCTGGAAGCTGTTCACCTGGAGGATTGGGAGACATGGAGGTCGGGACAGATTAAACTCTTTAAACAAACCATTCCCGTCACACAGTCTCTACCCCACAACCCCTAACACAGCTCTGTGTCACCCCAGAGTTACACACAGACAATTGCCCCTCATTCTGAATTTCAATGTGAGGGTGGATCCGGGAGTGTCAGTGCAGCCCTCTGTTTGAACTCTCTCTCTCTCTCTCTCTCTCTCTCACAAACACACACACACAAACACACACACACAAACACACACACACACAACCCACCTCTCCTCAACCCCGTGTCTATCTCCTCCACCTCCCCGTCACTTTCTCTTTCTCTTTTTCTCTGTCATTTTGTCCCTCCCCGTCTCTCTCCCCCTCTCTCTCCATCTCTTTCTCTGTCTTTCTCTCTCTCTCTCCATCTCACTCTCTGTCTTTCTCTCTCTCTCCCTCTGTCTCCCCTTCTCTCTCTCTCTCTCTCTCTCTCTCACTCTCTCTGACGCCCAGATGTCAGGACAGAGATGACCTTCCTGGTGTTAGCCCGGCCTTGTTTGACAAGACAAAGGTCTGGGGGTGGGTGTGTGTCTGGGGGTGGGGGTGTGTCTGGGGGTGGGTGTGTGTCTGGGGGTGGGTGTGAGTCTGGGGTGGGGGTGTGTCTGGGGTGGGTGTGAGCCTGGGGTGGGGGTGAGTCTGGGGTGGGTGTGTGTCTGGGGGTGGGTGTGAGTCTGGGGTGGGTGTGTGTCTGGGGGTGGGGGTGTGTCTGGGGGTGGGTGTGTGTGTGGGGGTGGGTGTGAGTCTGGGGTGGGGGTGTGTCTGGGGTGGGTGTGAGCCTGGGGTGGGGGTGAGTCTGGGGTGGGTGTGTGTCTGGGGTGGGTGTGAGTCTGGGGTGGGGGTGTGTCTGGGGTGGGTGTGTGTCTGGGGTGGGTGTGTGTCTGGGGGTGGGTGTGTGTCTGGGGTGGGGGTGAGTCTGGGGCGGGGGTGTGTCTGGGGTGGGGGTGAGTCTGGGGTGGGGGTGTGTCTGGGGTGGGTGTGAGCCTGGGGTGGGTGTGTGTCTGGGGTGGGTGTGAGTCTGGGGTGTGTGTGTGTCTGGGGGTGGGTGTGTGTCTGGGGGTGGGGGTGTGTCTGGGGTGGGGGTGAGTCTGGGGTGGGGGTGTGTCTGGGGTGGGTGTGAGTCTGGGTGGGTGTGAGTCTGGGGTGGGTGTGCGTCTGGGGTGGGCGTGAGTCTGGGGTGGGTGTGTGTCTGGGGTGGGTGTGAGTCTGGGGTGTGTGTGTGTCTGGGGGTGGGTGTGTGTCTGGGGGTGGGTGTGTGTCTGGGGGTGGGTGTGAGTCTGGGGTGGGTGTGTGTCTGGGGGTGGGTGTGAGTCTGGGGGTGGGTGTGTGTTTGGGGGTGGGTGTGTGTCTGGGGGTGGGGGTGAGTCTGGGGTGGGGGTGTAAGACTGTGGGTGGGGGTGTGACAGGGGGTGGGTGTGAGTCTGGGGGTGGGTGTGTGTCTGGGGTGGGTGTGAGTCTGGGGGGTGGGTGTGTGTCTGGGGTGGGTGTGACTCTGGGGGGTGGGTGTTTGTCTGGGGGTGGGTGTGAGTCTGGGGTGGGGGTGAGTCTGGGGGTGGGTGTGTGTCTGGGGGTGGGTGTGTGTCTGGGAGTGTGTGTGAGTGTGTGTGAGTGTGTGTGTGTGTGTGTGTGTGAGAGTGTGTGTGTGTGTGTGTGAGTGTGTGTGTGAGTGTGTGTGAGTGTGTGTGTGTGTGAGTGTGTGTGTGTGAGTGTGTGTGTGTGTGAGTGTGTGTGAGAGTGTGTGTGTGTGTGAGTGTGTGTGTGTGTGTGTGAGTGTGTGTGTGTGTGTGAGAGAGTGTGTGTGTGTGTGTGAGTGTATGTGTGAGTGTGTGAGTGTGTGTGTGTGTGAGTGTGTGTGTGTGAGTGTGTGTGTGTGTGTGTGAGTGTGTGTGTGTGTGAGTGTGTGTGTGAGTGTGTGTGTGTGTGTGTGTGTGTGTGAGAGTGTGTGTGTTTGTGTGTGTGTGAGTGTGTGTGTGTGAGTGTGTGTGTGTGTGAGTGTGTGTGAGTGTGTGTGTGTGTGTGAGTGTGAGTGTGAGTGTGTGTGTGAGTGTGTGTGAGTGTGCAGTCAGTATGAAGTGATGAGTCCCCCCTCAGTAATTTCCTTACCTTTGATGTTCTGGATCCATAGAAAGCGACTCGGTCCCACGTGGCCACAAAGACCCACTGAGCCTGGAACGCCCCTGATGGAGCGTACCTGTTGATATCTGCAGTGGCTCTTTGTAACAGACTTGGCTCGGTGCTCTGCCTGTAATAGATCTCACCTCCATTCCGGTTATCCACATCACCCCAAAACGGGGTAATAAACGCTTTGCCATTTTCCAGGGGGAAGGGATTGGGTGTGTACTGGGAGACAGCTGCTTGGAAGGACACTACACCGTTGTTGTTCACCTGGGGACAAGATAAATGGGAGAAAGGACAGTTACGTCACTGCACTGCCTGGCATCTGTCTGTCGAAGCCAGGGCAGTTAGCCTGGGAAACGCTCACCCCCTGTTACCAGGAAGCTGGGATGGTGTCAATATGACTGGGACACATTTCCGAAGACAGGAAGGTGATTGAACCCAGACCCTGGAACCAAAACGTGTGCCTGATGTGAGGGAAAGTGGTTACAAAATGAAATTTAGGAGCAGAAGAATCCCTTTCAGTCCCTCCACTCTGCTGTCCCATTCAATATGTCTGACTTCTTTGTGTTCCCAATCCTACCTTCCCCTGTTCCCCCCTCCATATCCCCCTCGATTCACCTGGTGTAGAGACTGTACCCACTGTTCACCTTAAAGATACAAAGTGACCCTCCATCCACCGTCTTCTGAAGCAGAGAATTCCAAAGTTACAGTGTCTTCAGGGACAACAAGCCTCCTCCTCTCTGTCCCAACAGGGTCAGCTCTCATCCTAGAATCTCCTCCCTAACTCTGAGCTGACCCACATGGGAAAACATTCTTCCCACATCCACCTTGTCCATCCCACTTCCCACCATTGACAATGGATTCATGGTCATCATTAGACCCTTTATTCCAGACTTACATTGACGTCAAATTCCATGGTCTGCCACGGTGGGATTCAAACCCAGCTCTCCAGAACATTAGACGGGTCTCTGGTTAACAGTTCAGCGACAATACCACTAGACCATTCCTTCCTCCAGGGATCACTCCCACGAGGAACTCCTTTCTCCTACCATTCCTTGTCTCCAACCAAACTAATTCCACATCCTGGTCTTCATCACCAAAGTCATTATTGCTTCAAAGCCGTTTCCCGGTTCACTATGTTACATCCACCTTTATCTAACTTTCTGCCTGTCATTAACTCCCACAATATTCAAGAACCAATCTTTGTTATCCTGAAGTCTTTGCTCTGTCTCCCTAACCCTCTGCAGTCTATGTGCTGTACCTTTACCCACACGTCTAGTCCCATTCAGTTTCTGGTCAATGGTAACAGATTTGGGTTTAGAACATAGAATATAGAACAATCCAGGACAGAACAGACCCTTCGGCCCTCGATGCTGCACCGACCTGTGAACTATTCTCAGCTCGTCCCCCTACACTATCCCATCATCATCCATGAGCTTATCCAAGGATTGTTTAAATCTCCCTAATGTGGCTGAGTTGACTACATTGGCAAGCAGGGTAGTCCACGCCCTGAGTAAAGAACCTGCCTCTGACATCTGTCTTAAATCTATCACCCTTCAACTTGTAGTTATGTCCCCTCGTACACACTGACGTCATCATCCTAGGGAAAAGACTCTCACTGTCTCCCCTATCTAATCCTCTGACCATCTTGTCTGTCTCGATCAAATCCCCCCTTAGCCGCCTTCTTTCCAATGAGAACAGACCCAAGTCCCTCAGCCTTTCCTCATAAGACCTTCCCTCCCGACCAGGCAACAGCCTCCACTCCCGGCACCTTCCCTTGCCTGTGCCCACACCTCCCCCCATCACCTCCCCCCTTACCTCCCCCCTCACCTCCCCCTCACCTCCCTCATCACCTCCCCCCTCACCTCCCCCCACACCTCCCTCCTCACCTCCTCCCTCACCTCCCCCCTCACCTCCCCCCTCACCTCCCCCCTCACCTCCCCCCTCACCTCCCCCTCACCTACCCCCTCACCTCCCCCCTCACCTCCCCTCACACCTCCCCCCACACCTCCCCCCACACCTCCCCCCACAGCTCCTCCCTCACCTCCCCCCACACCTCCCCCTCCCTCCTCACCTCCCCCTCACCTCCCCCCTCACCTCCCCCCACACCTCCCCCCTCACCTTCCCCCTCACCTCCCCCCACACCTCCCCCTCACCTCCCTCCTCACCTCCCCCCACACCTCCCCCTCACCTCCCCCCTCACCTCCCCCCACACCTCCCCCTCACCTCCCCCTCACCTCCCTCATCACCTTCCCCCACACCTCCCCCTCACCTCCCTCCAAACCTCCCCCCTCACCTCCCCCTCACCTCCTCCCTCACCTCCCCCCTCACCTCCCCCTCACCTCCCCCCTCACCTCCCCCCTCACCTCCCCCCTCACCTGCCCCCTCACCTCCCCCCTCACCTCCCCCCTCACCTCCCCCCTCACCTCCCCCCTCACCTCCCCCCTCGCCTCCATCCAGTATCCTCCAAACACCCCATCTACTGTGTCCATTGCTCTTGTTATGGTCTCTCTACTCTGAGGAGACAGGACGAAAACTTGCAGAACGTTTTGGAGAACATCCCTGGGACACACGCACCAATCAACCTCACGGCCCTGGGGCTGAACACTTCAATCCCTCCTCCCACTCTGTGAAGGACATCAAATTCTGGACTTCCTCCATCGCCAAACCCTAATCACCCGGCGCCTGGAGGAAGAACACTTCATCTTCCACCTTGGGACCCTCCAGCCACACGGGATCAATATTGACTTCACCAGTTTCCCAATCTCCCCTCCTCCCACCTTATCCCAGATCCAATCCTCCAACTTGGCACCACCCTCTTGAACTATCCGACTTGTTCATCTTCCTTCCCACCTATCTGCTCCACTCTGCCCTTTGACCTATCACCATCATCCCCCACCTGCCTTCCTAGCAGCCTTCCCCCCAGCCCCACTCCCCACCCATTTATCTCTAACCCACTTGGGTCTCCTGACATTCCTCATGCTCGAAGCATCAACTCTCCCGCTCCTCGGATCCTGCCCGACTGGCTGTATTTTTCCAGCACCACACTTTTTGACCACAGTCATAGAGATGTACAGCACGGAAACAGACCCTTCGGTCCAACTCGCCCATGCTGACCCAGATATCATAAATTAATCTAGTCCCATTTGTCAACACTTTGCCCATATCCCTCCAAACCCTTCCTATTCATGTCCCCATCCAGATGCCTTTTAAATGTTGTCATTGTACCAGCCCCCACCACATCCTCTGGCAGCTCATTCCATACACGTACCACCCTCTGTGTGAGAAAGTTGTCCCGTAGGTCTCTTTTATACTTTTCCCCTCTCACCCTAAACCTATGCCCCTCTGGATTCTGGAATCTTCCCCACCCCAGGGAAAAGACCTTGTCTATTTACCCTATCCATGTCCCCCTCATGATTTTATAAACCTCTATAAGGTCACCCCTCAGCCTCCAACGCTCCAGGGAAAACAGACCCAGCCTGTTCAGCGTCTCCCTGTAGCTCAAACCCTCCAACCCTGGCAACATCCTTGTAAATCTTTTCTGAACCCTTTCAAGTTTCACAACATCTTTCCGATAGTTAAAAATTACACATCACCAGGTTATAGTCCACCAGGAGCGTCGCTCCGAAAGCTAGTGTGCTTCCAATTAAATCTTTAACTTTGTACACCCCAGTCCAACACCGGCATCTCCAAATCTTTCCGATAGGAAGGAGACCAGAATTGCCTGCAATATTCCAACAGTGGCCTAACCTGTACAGCCACAACATGACCCTCCCAACTCCTGTACTCAATACTCTGAGCAATAAAAGAAAGCATACCAAACGCTGCCTTCACTATCTTACTAAAGGAATTATGAACCTATACTCCAAGGTCTCTCTGTTTAATTGTCCACCATCATTCCTGAACTGGATGTAGCAGGGCTGCTGATTCCTGATGAAGGACTTTTGTCCGGAATGTCAATTTTCCAGCTCCTCGGATGCTGCCTGACCTGCTGTGCTTTTCCTGCATCACCTTAATCTAGACGCAGGACTGCAGAGCCGAGATCTGAGTACGTTGGCTGTGGGATCCCTTAATTCCACATCCTATGCACCCTCTCTGCTCAGAGACTGCATATGTACACTGCTCAGTTGGACTTTCATTTGATTTCCTGTCCCAGAATCACGGCTCCTTCAGATCCTACGATTAAATGCCCCGCTCACACCCAGCCCAAACCAGAAGCCAGCCCTCTCCACACCGGGTCACTGGTCTCGGGATTTCCCTGACACCCCCTACGCCCTGTCCCTGAGCTGTACGCACATATAAGGATCTGTACGATGTTTCGAAGAAGGGGAAGTTGATCGAGATGGATATTTCTGGGGATCCACCATCATCCACTTTGGGATTGGCTACATCTCCGACGGCTGTTCCGAATGGATAGAACAGATCATCTGGAAACCAAACACACAACACACCCCAAAAAAGCATAATTAATTAACATCCAAAGTATACAGTAACCACAGCATCATTCTGGCTGGAAGCAGAGTGGGTCTGACAATGTAGGAAGTAGAGGACTATTGTTGTAATGTCCCTGCATCAGAACCAAAGACAGCTGAGTTCAAATCCCATCTAGTGTGTGTGTGTGTGGGTGTATATGTGTGTGTGTGCGCGAAGGTGTGTGTGTGTGCGAAGGTGTGTGTGTGTGTGTGTGTGTGCGGGTGTGTGTAGGTGTGTGAGAGTGTGTAGGTGTGTGTATGTGTATGTGTAAGTGTGTGCGTGTGTGAGTGTGTAGGTGTGTGTGTGTATGTGTAAGTGTGTGTGTGTGCGGGTGTGTGTGTATATGTGTGTGTGTATGTGTGTGTGAGTGTGTAGGTGTGTGTGTATGTGTATGTGTAAGTGTGTGTGTGTGCGGGTGTGTGTGTATGTGTGTGTAGGTGTGTGTGAGTGCGTAGGTGTGTGTGTATATGTGTGTAAGTGTGTGTGAGTGTGTAGGTGTGTGTGTATATGTGTATGTGTGTGTGTATGTGTGTGCATGAATGTGTATGTGAGTGTGTGCGTGTGCATAAGTGTGTGTCTATATATGTGTGATTGTGTGTGTGTGTGTGTGCGTGTATGTGAGTGTGTGCGTGTGTATGTGTGCACGTATGAGTGTGCACATGTATGTGCGTGTGCATCTGAGTGTGTGTGCGTCTGTGAGTGTATGTAGGTGTGTATGTGCGTGTATGTGTATGTGTGTGTGTATGTGTGTGTCTGTGTGTATGAGAGTGTGTGTATGTGTGTGTGCATGTGTGTGTGTGTCTGTGTGTGTGTCTGTGTGCGTGTCAGTGTGTGTATGAGTGTATATATGTGTGCGCGTGTATGTGTATGTGAGTGTGTGTGTGCACATAAGTGTGAGTGTGTGTATGTGTATGTATGCATGTATGTGTGTGTGTGCGTGTATGTGTATGTGTGAATGTGTGCGTATTTGTGCATGTCTGTGTGTGAGAGTGTGTATGTATATGTGTTTGTATGTGTGTGTATGTGTGTTTCTGTGTGTGTATGTGTGTGTGCATGTGTGCATGTGCGTGTATGCGTCTGTGTGCATGTATGTGTGCATGTGTGTGTATGTGTGTGTATGGGTGTGTTTGTGTCTGTGTGTATGTGTCTGTGTATGTGCGTGTATATGTGTGTGTATGTGTGTCTGTATGTGTATGTGTGTGTCTGTGTGTGTCAGTGTGTGTATGTGTGTATATGTGTGTGTGTATGTGTGTGTGTGTATGTGTATGTGTGCATGTATGCGTGTGTGTGCATGTATGTGTATGTGTGTGTATTTGTGCATGTCTGTGTGTGAGAGTATGTGTATATGTGTTTGTATGTGCGTGTATGTGTGTGTCTGAGTGTGTGCATGTGTGTGTATGCATCTGTGTGCATGTATGTGAGCGTGTGTGTATGTGTGTATGTTGTGTGCATATGTGTGTGTATAGGTGTGTGTCTGTGTGTGTGTATGTGTGCATGAGAGAGTGTGTGTGTCTGCGTCTGTGTGGGCATATGTGCGTATGTGTGTGTGAATGCACGTGTGTATGTGTGCATGTGTATGTGTGTGTGCATGTGTGTGGGTGCATGTGTGTCTGTGTGTATGCATGTGTATTTGCGTGTCTGTGTGTGTATGTGTGTGTGTGAGTGTGTGTCTCCTTGTGTGTGTGTGTATGTGCGCGTGTGCCAACAAGAGGTGAGGCCATACTGGATTTGGTTCTAGGTAATGAACCAGGTCAGGTGTTAGACTTGGAGGTAGGTGAGCACTTCGGGGACAGTGACCGCAACTCGGTGACTTTTACTCTAGTGATGGAGAGGGATAAGTGTGCACTGCAGGGCAAGAGTTATAGCTGGGGGCAGGGAAATTATGATGCAGTGAGGCATGACTTAGGATGCGTGGCTTGGAAAAGTAGGTTTCAAGGGAAGGGCGCAATCGATATGTGGAGCTTGTTCAAGGAGCAGCTATTGGGTGTCCTTGATAAGTATGTACCAGTCAGGCAGGGAGGAAAGGATCGTGTGAGGGAGCCGTGGTTTAATAAGGAATTGGAATCCCTTGTGAAAGGGAAGAGGGCGGCCTATGTAAAGATGAGGCGTGAAGGTTCAGTTGGGGCGATTGAGAGTTATAAGGTAGCCAGGAAGGATCTAAAGAGAGAGCTAAGAGCAGCGAGAAGGGGACATGAAAAGTCCTTAGTTGGTAGGATTAGGGAAAACCCAAAGGCTTTCTATAGGTATGTCAGGAATAAAAGGATGACTAGGGTAGGTATCGGTCCAGTCAAGGATAGTAGTGTGAAGTTGCGTGTGGAGGCTGAAGAAATTGGGGAGACACTGAATGAATACTTTTCGTCAGTATTCACTCAGGAACAGGACATTGTTGCCGATGTGAATATTGAGTCACAATTAATTAGAATGGATGGCTTTGAGGTATGTAGGGAAGAGGTGTTGGAAATCCTGGAAAGGGTGAAAATAGATAAGTCCCCTGGGCCTGATGGCATTTATCCTAGGATTCTCTGGGAAGCAAGGGAGGAGATTACAGAGCCATTGGCCTTGATTTTTATGTCCTCGTTGTCTACAGGAATAGTGCCAGAAGACATGGGGAGAGCAAATGTGGTTCCCTTGTTCAAGAAGGGGAGTAGGGATAACCCTAGTAACTATAGGCCGGTGAGTCTCACTTCTGTTGTGGGCAAAGTCTTAGAGAGAATTGTAAGGGATAGGATTTATGAACATCTGGATAGGAATGATGTGATCAAGGATAGTCAGCATGGTTTTGTGAAGGGCAGGTCGTGCCTCACAAACCTTATTGAGTTCTTTGAGAAGGTGACCAAGGAGGTGGACGAGGGTAAAGCAGTAGATGTGGTGTATATGGATTTTAGTAAGGCGTATGATAAGGTACCCCATGGTAGGCTACTGCATGTATGTGTGTATGTGTATGCGTATGTGTGTATGTATGTATGTGTGCGTGAGAAAAAGAGAGTGTGTATATGTGTGCGTGTCTGTGTGCGCGTGTGTGTATGTCATATGTCATGTGTGTATGCATGTGTGTGTATGTATACGCGTGTATGTGTGTGTATGTGTGTGTATGTATGTGCGTGTATGTGTGTCTGTGTCTATGTGTGTATGTGTATTTGTGTATGTGTGAATGTGTGTGTCCATGTCCGTGTGTATGTGTATGTGTGTGTGTGCATGTGTGTGTATGCGTGTGTGTATATATGTGTGTTTGTGTATGTGTGAATGTGTGTGTGTGTTTGTGTGCATGTATGTGTGTATTTCATGTGCATGTGTGTGTGTATGGGCGTGTGTGTCTGTGTGTGTGAGAGAGTGTGCGTGTGTCTGTGTGTGCATGTGTGCGTGTGTATGTGTGTATGTGCATGTGTGTGTATGTGTGTATGGGTGTATGAGTGTCTGTGTGTGTATGTGTGTGTGTGTGTATGTGTGTGTCTGTGTGTGTCTGTGTGTGTGTATGTATGTGTGTGGATGTGTGTGTGTGTATGTGTGTGTGTGCATGTGTGTTTGTGTGTGAGAGAGAGAGAAAATGTATGCGTGCGTGCTTAGGTGTGTATGTATGTGTGTGTCTGTGTGTGTCTGTGTGTGCCTGTGTGCATGTATGCGTTTGTGTGTGTATGTGTGTATGTCGTGTGTGTATACATGTGTGTGTCTGCGCATGAGTGCATATGTGTATGTATATGTGTGTATGTGGGTCTGTGTGTTCTTGTATGTGTATGTGTGTGTGAGTATGTGTGCATGTGCATGTGTGTGTGTCTGTGTGAGAGAGAGAAAGTGTGTGTGTGATTGTGTGCTTGGGTGTGTGTATGTCTGTGTGCATGTATGCGTGTGTGTGTGGGTGTATGAGTATCTGTGTGTGTGTGTATGTGTATGTGTTATGTGTGTATGTGTGTCTGTGTATGTTCTTGTGTGTGTATGTGTGTGCATATGCATGTGTGTGAGAGAGAGAGAGAAAGTGTGAATGTGTGTGCTTGAGTGTGTACATATATGTCTGTATGTGTGTGTCTGTGTGTGTTCTTGCGTGCGTCTGTGTGTGAGTATGTGTGCATATGCATGTGTGTGTGTCTGTGTGAGAGAGAGAAAGTGTGTGTGTGATTGTGTGCTTGGGTGTGTGTGTGTGCATGTATGCGTGTATGTGAATGTGTGTATGTCATGTGTGTGTGGGTGTATGAGTATCTGTGTGTATATGTGTGTGTCTGTGCATGTGTGTGTCTCCGTGTATGAGAGAGAGAGAAAGTTTGTGTGTGTGTGCTTTGGTAAGTATGTATGTGGGTGCATGTGCATGTGTATGTATGTGCGTGTATGTGTGCGTGTATGTGTGTGTGTATGCATGTGTGTGTATGCGTGTGTGTGTTTGTGTGTGTCTGTGCGTGTGTGTGCATATGTGTGTATGTGTGTGTGTATGTATGCGTGTATGTATGTGCGTGTATGTGTCTGTGTGTGTCCTTGTATGTGTATGTGTGTGAGTAAGTGTGTGTGTATACGTGTGTGAGTATGTGTGTGTGTGTGTGCATGTGTGTGTGTGTGTCTGTGTGAGAGAGAGAAAGTGTATGTGTGTGTGCTTGGGTGTGTGTACCTGTATGCATGTATGCACGTGTGTGTGTGAATGTGTGTATGTCATGTGTGTATGTGTGTGTTTGTGTATGTGTGTGGCAGGCATGTGTGTGTGTCTGTGTGTATGTATGTGTGAGTGTGTGTGTCGGTGTGTATATGTGTGTATGTGTATGCGTGTGTGCATGTTTATGTGTGTATGTGTGTGTATGTGTGTGCATGTGTATGTGTGTGTATGTCTATGTGTATATGTGTGTGTACATGTTTGTATGTGTAGTGTGTATGTGTATATGCGTGTGTGTGTGTGTATGTGTGTATAGGCGTGCGTGTGTCTGTCTGTGTGTATGTATGTGTGAGTGTGTGTGATTGCGTGTGCCGGTGTGTATATGTGTGTATGCGTGTGTATGCATGTGTGTATGTTTATGTGTGTATGTGTGTGTACATGTGTATATGTGTGTGTATGTCTATGTGTATATGTGTGTGTATACGTGTTTGTATGCTTGTGTATGTGTGTATGCGTGTGTGTGTATGCGGGTGAGAGAGTGTGTGAGTGTGTGTGTATGTATGTGTGTGTGTGAGAGATTGTGTGAGAGTGTGTGTGTATGCATGTGTGTATGTGTGTGTGTAGGTGTGTGTGTGTGAGAGACAGTATGCGTGCGAGTGTGTGTCTGTGTCTATGTGTGTATGTATGTGTATTTGTGTATGTGTGTGTCCGTGTGTGTGTATATGTGTGTGTGTGTGTGTGTGCATGTGTGTGTATGTGTGTGTGTGCGTGTGCGTAGGTATGTGTGTATGTGTGTTTGTGTGTGTGTGCATGTGTGTGTGTTTGTCCGTGTGCGTGTATGTGTGCATGTATGTGCGTATTTCATGTGCATATGTGTGTGTGTGTATGGGTGTGTGTGTCTGTGTGTGCGCGAGAGAGTGTGTGTGTCTGTGTGTGCATATGTGTGGATGTGCGTGTGAGTATGCGTGTGTGTATGTTATGTGTGTATGTGTGTATGTGCATGTGTGTGTGTGTATGTGTGTGGGTGGATGAGTGTCTGTGTGTGTATGTGTGTATGTATATGTGTTTGTGTGTGAGAGAGAGAGAGAAAGTGTGTGTGTGTGCTTGGGTGTGTACGTATGTGTATGTATGTGTGTGTGTCTGTGTGCATGTAAGCATTTGTGTGTGTATGTGTGTATGTCATGAGTGTATGCGTGCGTGTGTCTGCAGGTGTGCGCATATGTGTATATGTGTCTGTGTGTGTTCTTGTATGTGTATGTGTGTGTGCATGTGTGTGTGTGTGAGAGAAAGTCTGTGTGTGATTGTGTGCTTGGGTGTGTGTGTCTGTGTGCATGTATGCGTGTGTGTGTGAATGTGTGTATGTCGTGTGTGTGGGTGTATGAGTGTCTGTGTGTGTTCTTATGTGTGTATGTGTGTGAGTGTGTGAGAGAAAGTGTGAATGTGTGTGCTTGGGTCTGTATGTATGTGTCTGTATGTGTGTGTCTATGTGTGTCCTTGCGTGTGTCTGTGTATGTGTGTATGTGTGTGTCTGTGTATGTGTGTATGTGTGTGTCTGTGCATGTGTATGTCTGTGTGTGTGTGTGAGAGAGAAAGCTTGCGTGTGTGTGCTTGGGTATGTATGTATGTGGGTGCATGTGTGTGTGTATGTATGTGTGCATGTATGTGTGTGTGTATGCGTGTGTGTATATGTGTGTGTATGTGTATGTGTGTGCGTGAATGTGTGTGTGTCTGCTCTTTCTTCTATTTTCCCAGTTGCTGGTTCAAATTCTTTTGGCTCCGTCCCGAGTTGTTCTTGAGAAGGTGGGGGTGAGCTGCCTATTGAAGTCCAATAATCCACATGTGATGCAGACCCACAATGTCCCAGAGGGAAGGGGTTCCAGGATTCTGACGCAGGAAGGAATGGCTGATATATTTCCAAGTGGGGACGGTGAGGGGCTCGGAGGGGAACTTGCAGGGGGTGGTGGTCCCATGTACCTGCTGCCCCTTGTCCTTCCAGATGGAAGTGGCCGTGGGTCTGGAAGATGCTGCCTGAGGGTCTTTGGTGAGTTTCTGTAGTGCATCTTATAGATGGGACACACTGCTGTTACTGAGGGGGGGTGGGGGGGAGGGAGGGGATGGGACACACTGCTGTTACTGAGGGGGGTGGGGGGAGGGAGGGGATGGTACACACTGCTGTTACTGAGGGGGGGGAGGGAGGGAGGGGATGGTACACACTGCTGTTACTGAGGGGGGGTGGGGGGAGGGAGGGGATGGTACACACTGCTGTTACTGAGGGGGGTGGGGGGAGGGAGGGGATGGTACACACTGCTGTTACTGAGGGGGGTGGGGGAGGGAGGGGATGGTACACACTGCTTTTACTGAGGGGGGGAGGGAGGGAAGGGATGGTACACACTGCTGTTACTGAGGGGGGGTGGGGGGAGGGAGGGGATGGTACACACTGCTGTTACTGAGTGTGGGTGGGGGGAGGGAGGGAGGGGATGGTACACACTGCTGTTACTGAGGGGGGTGGGGGGGAGGGAATGGTACACATTGCTGTTACTGAGGGGGCTGGGGGGAGGGAGGGGACGGTACACACTGCTGTTACTGAGGGGGGGTGGGGGGGAGGGAATGGTACACACTGCTGTTACTGAGGGGTGTTGGGGGGTGGGAGGGGATGGTACACACTGCTGTTACTGAGGGGGAATGGGGGGAGGGAGGGGATGGTACACACTACTGTTACTGAGGGGTGTTGGGGGGTGGGAGGGGATGGTACACACTGCTGTTACTGAGGGGGAATGGGGGGAGGGAGGGGATGGTACACACTGCTGTTACTGAGCGTCGGTGGGGGAGGGAGGGAGGGGATGGTACACACTGCTGTTACTGAGGGGGGGTGGGGGGGGAGGGAGGGGATGGTACACACTGCTGTTACTGAGCGTCGGTGGGGGAGGGAGTGGGTGTTTGTGGGTGTGGGGCCAATCCAGTGGGGTCTGCTTTGACCTGCATGGTATCAAGTTTATTGAGTGATATTGGAATTATACTCATACGTCTCTCCTGACTTGTATAGACTATACTCGCTGCAGGATTCCCAGCCTCTGACCTGCTCTTGTAGCCATTGTGTTTGTACAGTGAGTCTCGTTCAGTTTCTAAATAACAGTAACACCCAGAATCCAGAGAGATGGGATTCAGAGATGGTGATTCCATTGATTGTCTCTTATTGAAGACGGTCATAACCTGGTCTTAGTGAGGCACGAATGTTACTTTCCAGTCTTCAGCCCACACCCGGATATTATCCAGATATTGTTGTATTTGAACATGGGCTGCTTCACCATCTGAGGAGTTGCGAATGGTGCTGAACATTTTGCAATTATCAGTGAACATCCCCACCTCTGGCCTGATGGTGGAGGGAAGGCCATTGAGGGCTTAGCTGAAGATAGTTCGGCCTGGGATTTTAGCTTGCAGTACAGAGGCTCTTGAAAGTGCAGTGGTATTGTCCCTATATCTGAGCCAGGAGGCCCAGGTTTAAGTCCCACCTTCATAGAATCCCTACAGTGTGGAAACAGGCCATTCAGCCCAACAGGTCCACACTAACCCTGTGAGGAGCATCCCACCCAGATTCACCTTACCCCCCACTCTGCATTTCCTGTGAATGACCCACCTAACCTGCACATCTTGAGACTGTGGGAGGATACCGGAGCTCCCGGAGACAACAGGGAGAATGTGCAAACTCCACACAGACAGTCGTCCAACGCTGGGATTGAATCCAGGTCCCTGTCACTGTGAGACTGCAGCGTTAACCACTGAACTGCCATATCATTAGCTCTCTCCTCCAACCTTCTGTCTATAAACTGCTCCATTCCTGTGATTTAACAGCAAGCCACCTTGTATTTCTTTAAAAAAATATATTCAATATCTTACCCATACAGTGTGTCAAGATTGGCGCTTCCAAAAGGAACACTGTGATAAGGAAAGAAAGTAAGAGAAGCAAATGTTAATTCACGAAGGGATATATATCCCTCATTTTATTAAACAGTTCCCCCCATCTCCTTACAATTCATTGAATTTGATGCAGAGAGTGAAATATTCTCCTGATGGTGTGCACCGACTCCCTCCCAAGACCAGCTCCATTCTGTAAAATCCCACTCTCTGTACACCTCCAAATCTATCTGCTGTACTTTTATTGTGGGTAAGAGCAAAAGATGAGACTGTGAAATACTCACCAAAGTAGATCAATATGAACCTCGGCACCGACCCTGCCATCGCAGCTCAGTTGGGTTCACAGGGAGGGTAGAGAAATGCAGATATCCTTCAGGAGGACAGAGAGTGCAGGGAGTCACTTAAAAATAGAAATCAATAGAATAAATTCCCTACAGTGTGGAAACAGGCCCTTTGGCCCAACCAGTCCACACTGACCCTCCGAAGAGTAACCCACCCAGACACATTCCCCTACCCAAGATTTACCCCTGAATAATCCACCCTGACCTCCACATCCCTGGGCACTATGGGATAATTTCCCACAGCCAATCCACCCTAACCTGCACATCCCTGGACACTATGGGATAATTCCCCATGGCCAATCCACCCTAACCTGCACATCCCTGGGCACTATGGGATAATTCCCCATGGCCAATCCACCCTAACCTGCACATCCCTGGACACTATGGGATAATTCCCCATGGCCAATCCACCCTAACCTGCACATCCCTGGGCACTATGGGATAATTTCCCATGGCCAATCCACCCTAACCTGCACATCCCTGGACACTATGGGATAATTCCCCATGGCCAATCCACCCTAACCTGCACATCCCTGGACACTATGGGATAATTCCCCATGGCCAATCCACCCTAACCTGCACATCCCTGGGCACTATGGGATAATTTCCCATGGCCAATCCACCCTAACCTGTACATTTTGGATTGTGGGAAGAAACTGAAGCCCCTGGAGGGAACCCATGCAGACAGTCGCCTGAAGGTGGAATCGAACCTGGTTCCTGGCACCGGGAGGCAGCCGTGCTAACCCCTGAGCCACTGCGCACCCTCGCAAGGGAACAAGGAAGGGATGACAACACCCACCAGCAAGCAACAAATCCAAAAAGCTGTTTGATGGGTATGTTTGGTGTGAATGGATGCCATTTGTTGTATTGGAAACACTACAGTGCAGGGTGATGTGAGTTTATAAAACAGTGATCTATTTGATGCCTATATTGGATCGAGTACTGAGAATATCTGTTGGGTGGTCACATTGCAGCTGTACAGGACACTGGTTTGGCCATTTTTGGAATACTGCATACAATTCTGGTCTCCCTCCTGTAGGAAGGATGTTGTGAAACTTGAAAGGGTTCAGAAAAGATTTACAGGGATGTTAACAAGGTTGGAGGGTTTGAGCTACAGGGAGAGGCTGAACAGGCTGGGGCTGTTTTCCCTGGAGCGTCGGAGGCTGAGGGGTGACCTTATAGAGGTTTATAAAATCATGAGGGGCATGGATAGGGTAAATAGACAAAGTCTTTTCCCTGGGGTGGGGGAGTCCAGAACTAGAGGGGCATAGGTTTAAGCTGAGAGGGGAAAGATTTTAAAGGGACCTAAGAGGCAAGGTTTTCTCACGAAGGGTGGTCCGTGTATGGAATGAGCTGCCAGAGGATGTGGTGGAGGCTGGTACAATGACAACATTTAAGAGGCATCTGGATGGGGATATGAATAGGAAAGGTTTGGAGGGATATGGGCCAGGTGCTGGCAGGGGGGACTGGATTAATTTAGGATATCTGGGTCAGCATGGACAGGTTGGACCGAAGGGTCTGTTTTGATATTGTATGACTCCATGATTCTAAATGAGCATTGAGCATGTTTCGGTTTTAGTTACTTGGAAGTAGGTAAATGCCTAGGGCCCTGAGATGTCTCTCAAACCACTGTTTGAAGGAGACTGCACGGACTCTAACATTAATTTTCCAATCCTCTCTCACCAGAGGAGAGGTGTCTAAGGTCTGGGGGATAGCTAATATCAGGACAGTTGAAAGGGATAAATGAGGGAGCTATAGACCAATGAATCTCACATCGGTGGGAGGGAAAGTCTTGTAAAAATTGCTGAGGGTCAGAATTAATCTCCATTTGATAAAAGCAAAGATGATCCAAAGCACAGCTTTGTCAGAGGGAGGGTTCGTCTAACGACTGGAATCTCAGGAGGAAGCTACCGCCTGGAGCGTCCCCGATCTCTGCTGCAACCGAGAGCCCTCTCCCCTCGACTCTCCCACCCACCCACACCCTCCCCCTTTCCCGGTCACTGAGCAACACCATCCCCATCCCTCAGCCCCCATGGCCAGCGCAGGGTGGGGGATAAGGCAGCTGCTGGTCCCAGTTACACCCCCCACACACACCCCCACACCCTTTTAGCGAGTGTGCAGCAACAGGAATGGTTACTGTCGGTGCATCGCACACCCCCCCAAACCCCCGAGGGCTGGGGAAGAGGTGGGAGGGGGCGTGTGGGGTTAGGGGTGGGAGTGTGGGGGTTAGGGTGGAGGGTGTGGGGTTTAGGGGCGGGTGTCTGTGGGTTAAAGGGGGGGGGGTTGTTAGGGGTGGGGGTTAGGATTAGGGTGGGGGTGTTGTGAGGGTTAGGGGACAGGGTGTGAGGATTTGGGGGTCAGGGTGTGGGGGTTAGTGGTTAGGGGTGAGGGGTGGTGGTTTGGGGTTAAGGGGTGAGGGGGTGGGGATTTGGGCATTGGGGGTGTGGGAGAGAGGTGGGGTGTGTGGGGTTTAAGGGTGGGGTGTGTGAAGGAGAGGTTGGGTGTGTGGGGTTTAAGGGTGGGGTGTGTGGGGGAGAGGTAGGGTGTGTGGGGGAGAGGTGGGGTGTGTGGGGTTTAAGGGTGGGGTGTGTGGGGGAGAGGTGGGGTGTGTGGGGGAGAGGTGGGGTGTGTGGGGTTTAAGGGTGGGGTGTGTGGGGAGAGGTGGGGCATGTGGGGTTTAAGGGTGGAGTGTGTGGGGAGAGGTTGGGTGTGTGGGGTTAAGGGTGGGGCATGTGGGGTTTAACGGTGGGGTATGTGTGTGGGGAGAGGTGGAGAGTGTGGGGGAGATGTTGGGTGTGTGGGATTTAAGGGTGGGGTGTGTGGGGGAGAGGTGGGATGTGTGGGGTTTAAGGGTGGGGCATGTGGGGGAGAGGTGGGGTGTGTGGGGTAGAGGTTGGGTGTGTGGGGTTTAAAGGTGGGGTGTGGGGTTTAGGGGTGATGTTCGGGGTGTAGGGGTTAGGGGTGGGGGTTGGGGTTAGAATGGAGGTTGTGGGGGAGCAGAGTAGGGGTGTGAGGATTAGGGGTGGGGGTTGTGGGCTTTGGGGGTAGGGTGTATGGGGGAGATGTGGGGGTGGGAGGTTTAGAGGTGGGAGGTGGGGCTTAGGGTGGATGTGGGGTTGGTGGTTGGGGTGTAGGGTTTTTATAGGTGGGGGTGTTTGAGTTAGCGCTGGGGGGTGTTGGGGTTAAGGTTAGGGGTGTGAGGTTTAGGGGTGGGGGTGTGCAGGATGGCTTGAGTGTGTGGGGGTTCAGGGTGGGGCTGTGGGATTAGGGGTGGGGTATGCGTTTTAGGGTTGTGGTTTGGGGGAGAGGTAGGTATATGTGGGAGTTAGGGGTGGGCGATGTGGGGTTAGGGGTTGGGGTGTGGGTTCACAATGGGGATGTGGGGGTTAGTGGTGAGGCTGTCAAAGTTTGGGGTGGGGGGTGTGCGAGATGGGTTGGGGTGTAGAGGGTCAGGGTTGGGGTGTGGGTTTAGGGACTGGGTGTAGGGGTCAGGGGTGTGGGGGTTATGGGTGGGGTATGGGATTTTGGGAAGTGTGGGTGTTATGGGTGGAGTGTGGGGGTTAGGAGAGGGGTGTGGGGGAGTTATGGGTGTGGTGTGGGGGTTTGGGGTGAGTGGGGGCTATGGGTGGGGTGTGGGGATTAAGAGAGAGGTGTGGATGGGTTATGGGGGGGTCTGGGGGTTAGGAGCGGGGTGTGGGGGGGTTATGGGTGGGGTGTGGGGGTTTGGGGAGTGTAGGGGTTATGGGTGAGGTGTTGGGATTAGGAGAGGGGTGTGGGGGGTTATGGGTGGGGTGTGGGGGTTTGGGGAGTGTAGGGGTTATGGGTGAGGTGTTGCGGTTAAGAGAGGGGTGTGGGGGGTTATGGGTGGGGTGTGGGGGTTTGGGGAGTGTAGGGGTTATGGGTGAGGTGTTGGGATTAGGAGAGGGGTGTGGGGGGTTATGGGTGGGGTGTGGGGATTGGGGGTGTGTGGGGGCTATGGCTGGGGTGTGGGGATTAAGAGAGGGGTGTGTGGGGGCTATGGGTGTGGTGTGGGGGTTTGGGGGTGTATGGGGCTATGGCTGGGGTATGGGGATTAAGAGAGGGGTGTGTGGTGGTTATGGGTATGGTGGGTTAGGAGAGGGGTGTGTAGGGACTATGGGTGGGCTGTGGGGGTTTGGGTGCTTGTGGGGGGTTTTGGGTGAGGTGGGGGGTTTGGGGGTAATAAGTCGGGTGTGGAGTTAGGAGGGGTGTGTGGTAGGTGTGGAGATAGGAGAGGGGTGTGGGGGGGGTTATGGGTGGGGCGTGGGCTTAGTAGAGGGGTGTGAAGGGGTTTATGGGTGGGGTGTGGGGTTTGGGGCCATGTGGGGGTAATAAGTGGGGTGTGGGGGTGAGAAGAGGGGTGTGTGGGGGTTATGGATGGGGTGAGGGGGTTTGGGGGTATGTGGGGTTATGGGTGCGATGTGGGGGTTAGGAGAGGGGTGTGTGGGAGTTATGGATGGGGAGTAGGGGTTTGTGTGTGTGGGGGGTAATAAGTGGGCAGTGGGGGTGAGGAGAGGGCTGTGGGGGTTATGGGTGGGGTGTGGTGGTTTGGGGATGTGGGGGGGTTATGGGTGGGGTGTGGTGGTTTGGGGATGTGTGGGGGTTATGGGTGGGGTGTGGGAGTTTGTTGGTGAGTGGGGATTATGGGTGTGGTGTGGGGGTTAGGAGAAGGGGGTGTGGGGGTTATGGGTGGGGTGTGAGGGTTAGGAGAAGGGGGTGTGGGGGTTATGGGTGGGGTGTGGGGGTTTGTTGATGAGTGGGGATTATGGGTGGGGTGTGGGGGTTTGGAGAGGGGTGTGTGGGTGTTATGGGTGGGGTGCGGGTGTGTGGGGTTGTGTGGGTGTTATGGGTGGGGTGTGGGTGTGTGGGGTTGTGTGGGTGTTATGGGTGGGGTGTGGGTGTGTGGGGTTGTGTGGGTGTTATGGGTGGGGTGTGAGGGTCTGGGGGTGTGTGGGGGTCATAGATGTGGTGTGGGGTTAGGAGAGTGGGGTTTGGGGTTATGGGTGGGGTGTGGGAGTTTGGGGTGTGTGGGGGTTATGGGTGGGATGTGGGGGTTAGGAGAAGGGTTTGTGGGGGTTATGGGTGGGGTAGGGGTTTAGGAGAGGGGTGTGTGGGGTTATGGGTGGGGTGTGGGGGTTAGGAGTGGGGTGTGTTGGGTTTATGGGTGGGATGTGGGGGTTAGGAGAAGGGTTTTTGGGGGTTATGGGTGGGATGTGGGTTTAGGAGAGGGGTGTGGGGGGGGTTATGGGTGGGGTATGGGGTTAGAAGAGGGGTGTGTGGGTGTTGTGGGTGGGGTGTGGATGTTAGGAGAGGGGTGTGTGGGGGTTATGGGTGTGGTGTGGGGGTTAGGAGTGGGGTTTTGGAGGGTTACAGGTGAAGTGGGGTGTTGCGGGTATGTGGGGGTTATGGGTGGGGTGTGCGGGTTTTGGGGTGTGTAAGGGTTATGGTTGGGGTCTAGGGGTTAGGAGAGGTGTGTGTGGGGTTATGGGTGGGGTATGAGGAATTGGGGGTGGGTGGGTTATGGGTGCGGTGTGGGGGTTAGGAGAGGTGGGTGTGGGTGTTATGGTTGGGGGGTTTAGAAGGGGTGTGTGGGGGGTTATGGTTGGGGTGTGGGGGTTAAAAGAGGGGTGTGGGGGTTATGGGTGGGGGGTGGGGTTAGGAGGGGGGTGGGGGTTATGGGTGAGGTGTGGGGGTTAAAAGAGGGGTGTGGGGGTTATGGGTGAGGTGTGGGGGTTATGGGTGAGGTGTGTGGGTTATGGGTGAGGTGTGGGGGTTATGGGTGGGGTGTGGGGGTTATGGGTGGGGGTGTGGGTGTTAGGAGAGGGGTGTGGGGGTTATGGGTGGGAGTGTGGGGTTAGGAGAGGGGTGTGTGGGGGTTATGGGTGAGGTGTGGGGGTGTGGGGGTTATGGGTGGGGTGTGGGGGTGTGGGGGTGAGCCATGACTGAAATTCCGCGCACACATTAGCGGTGGAGCTCAGGAGATCTGGCGACATCCGTGCAGAGAGAAATCCGAGTGAATGTTTCAGACCAACCCTGGGGAAGGGCGACTGGTCCCGAAACCCTGACACTGACGTCTCTCTCCAGGGACACTGCCCGAGCTGCAGAGTGTTCCCACCACCATCCGCACTGACCCTCCCATTGCCAGGATCCCATCTGTCTGTATTCAATAACAGAGAGAGGGAAAGAGGAGGAGTGAGGGGAGGGGTAGAGGGAGAGGGGGTACGTTGGAATGTGGGGCCGGAGAGGGAAGGGGTGAAAGAGGAAGGGGAAGAGGCAGTAAGTGGGAAAGAGAAAGGGACTGGGTAGGAAGGGATGAGGGAGGGAGTGCGGAGGGAGAGAGGGAGGAGGAGGAGGGGGAAGAGATGGAGTGGGAAACAGATGGGGGAACGCGGAAGGAAAGAGAGGGGGAAGAGAGTGATGGGAAGAGGGACGAAGAGAGGAAGGGGAAAGAGATAGGGAGGGGGGGCAGGGAGGGAAGAGAGGGGTGGGGAGAGAAATGGAGGAGTGGGGGAAGAGAAAGGGCAGAGAGAGAGGGAGGGAGAAGGGGGAGAGAGAGAGAGAGAGAGAGAGGGAGGGAGGGAAAGAGAAGGGAGGCAAGAGTGAGGGGAAAAGGAAGAGGGGATGGGAGAAAGAGAGGGGATGAGACGGCGGGGGGGACAGTGAGAGAGAAGATGAAAGAAGGGCAAGAGGCAGGGAGAAGGAGAGGGAGGAAGGGGAATGGGAGAGGGAGGGTGGGGGAGAGGAGAGGGAGGGTGGGGGAGGGGAGAGGGAGGGTGGGGGAGGGGAGAGGGAGGGTGGGGGAGGAAGGGGAGAGGGAGGAAGGGGAGAGGGAGAAAAAGGGGAGAGCGAGGGAGGGGAAGGGGAGAGGGAGGGGGAAGGGGTGAGGGAGGAAGGGGAAGGGGTAAGGGAGTGGAAGGGAACAGGGAGGGTAAGGCGAGAGGGAGGGGAAGCGGAGAGGGAGGGTGGGGGAGGAAGGGGAGAGGAAGGAAGGGGAGAGGGAGGGGGGAGCATTGGGAGGGAGGGGGTGGGGAGAGGGAGGGGTGGGGGGGAGAGACTCACTGCCGGGTAACACGGTGACAGTGTGAGGAAGGGGAGAGGGAGGGGGTGGGGAGAGGGAGGGAGGGAGGGGATCACTGACGGGCTAACACGGTGACAGTGTGAGGAAGGGGAGAGGGAGGGGGGAGGGGGGGAGATGGAGGGGGTGGGGAGGGTGAGGGAGGGAGGGGATCACTGACGGGCTAACACGGTGACAGTGTGAGGAAGGGGAGAGGGAGGGGGGGAGGGGGGGGAGATGGAGGGGGTGGGGAGGGTGAGGGTGGGGAGAGGGAGGGAGGGAGGGGATCACTGCCGGGCTAACACGGTGACAGTGTGAGGAAGGGGAGAGGGAGGGGGGGAGCATTGGGAGGGAGGGGGTGGGGAGAGGGAGGGAGGGAGGGGATCACTGCCGGGCTAACACGGTGACAGTGTGAGGAAGGGGAGAGGGAGGGGGGGAGGGGGGGAGATGGAGGGGGTGGGGAGGGTGAGGGTGGGGAGAGGGAGGGAGGGAGGGGATCACTGCCGGGCTAACACGGTGACAGTGTGAGGAGGGTCCCGGGTTGCAGCCGCCGGTGATGCTGCTCCCTCCAGGTCCCAGTCTGACCCGGGGGGACAGTCCCTTCATCAGGGACAGGAACCTGCTGCTGTCTGATCCCTCACTTCATCAGGAAGTTGGAGCCTGTCCTCTCCCCCGGGGAAAACTGTTGGGAAATATCCCCCTGGACAGTCCCTGGACAGAGAGGGTGGGATAGGGGGGAATTCCCTGGGAAAGGACAGGATTGCAAACAGAGGAGGAAACACCAAACTCTAACCTAACCCAGACTAGACCTGGGGAGGCTGAGCCGGTCAGAGCAGCTCGGGCAGCGTCTGACCAGAGGAAGGGTCACTACCCCCGAAATATTAGCCAGTGATTTCTCTCCACCGATGCTCGCAGACCTGCTGAGCTCTTCCTGCAACTGAAACAAAACCCTTCGCTGACAGACCCGTCCAGGGAGGTTCCTGGACCCTGACCCCGGGGACCAGCTGGGACCTGATCCCGCTACTCCCGGCTCAGGGACAGGGACACTACCACCGCCCCAGAGAATCTCCCGGGGGTTCCGGAGAGTAGTTGGGACAGCCCGCCCCATGATTCAGGGAGAGGGGGTGGAGAGAGGGGGCAAGTTTCCCCCTGCCCTTACCCCGCGGTCCCCAATAACCCCCCCCCCCCCCGCCCCATGAAGGGTGTCCAGATACAGTGTATTGACAGAACATGGACTTTCTCCATTGGGGGGTGGGGGGGTGAGGGAGGGGGGTGGGGGGGGGAGGGGGAGGGAGGGAAGGGGGGCTGGGGGGAGTCCTGGTCCCAGTGACATTGGGATGAGAATCAGGAAAGCTGACTTACCCCTTGTGTTTCCTGAGGGTATCTGTCCTGTCCTGTCCTGGCTTCTCCACACACCTCTCTATATATGTGTGTGGGTGTGTGTGTGTGTGTGGGGGGGGGGGGTGTGTGGGTGTGTGTGGGTGCACACCCCCAGCGGGTCACTGTTCTGGGGAAAGGCGTGACTTGTCATGAAGCAGAGTTTCTGAACCTCCATGTGCAGCTTCTCTCTCTCTCTCCCTCATGTGGGAGAAATCTAGGTGGGTCCTCAAATTCTCGGGAACCGGGATTACCTCACTACCCCGCCCGGAGCGGCCGCAGGGACAGAGATACAGCTTACAGAGGGACAAGGCATCGCTTTCATCAACCAGTCCGGTCTCCCCCTGGCTCACAACTCCAAACTATTTCAACAACATTTCCAATTTTTAAAAAATCCCTCACTGACTTTCAGTTATTTCTCCTGATCCCCACCGTCCAGGCACAAGGCAGGAGGGGGGAGGGAATACTTCCCACTTGCCCCTGGGTGGGGGCAGCTCCAACTACACTTCAGATGCTCAACACCATCCAGGGACAAAGCAGCCCCCGGCCCCACACCCACAAACATCCCCTCCCTCGCTCCCTCCCTCCCCCAGGTAAAAACAATGACTGCAGATGCTGGAAACCAGATTCTGGATTAATGGTGCTGGAAGAGCCCTCCCCGCCCCCCCCCCACCCCCCCTCAGTAACAGCAGTGTGTACCATCCCCTCCCTCCCCCCACCCCCCCTCAGTAACAGCAGTGTGTACCATCCCCTCCCTCCCCCCACCCCCCTCAGTAACAGCAGTGTGTACCATCCCCTCCCTCCCCCCACCCCCCTCAGTAACAGCAGTGTGTACCATCCCCTCCCTCCCCCCCCTCAGTAACAGCAGTGTGTACCATCCCCTCCCTCCCCCCCACCCCCCCTCAGTAACAGCAGTGTGTCCCATCCCCTCCCTCCCCCCACCCCCCTCAGTAACAGCAGTGTGTCCCATCCCCTCCCTCCCCCCCAACCCCCTCAGTAACAGCAGTGTGTCCCATCCCCTCCCTCCCCCCCACCCCCCCTCAGTAACAGCAGTGTGTCCCATCTACAAGATGCACTACAGAAACTCACCAAAGACCCTCAGGCAGCATCTTCCAAGCCCAAGGCCACTTCCATTAGGAAGGACAAGGGGCAGCAGGTACATGGGACCACCACCCCCTGCAAGTTCCCCTCCGAGCCCCTCACCGTCCCCACTTGGAAATATATCGGCCGTTCCTTCCTGGGTCAGAATCCTGGGATTCCCTCCCTCAGGGACATTGTGGGTCTACCCTACAGCACATGGACTGCAGCGGGTCAAGGAGGCAGCTCACCCCCACCTTCTCAAGGGGGGCAACTAGGGACTGTTCATTAATTTCACTCAGCTGGGCAGTTTGAATTCTTGCTGAGTATACTGAGGGTGGAGTTGGAATTGTTTTATCAGTAAAGGGGATGAAGGGTAGTGGGGAAAGGCAGAAACGTGGAGTGTGGATTATCAGACCAACACAATCTGATTGAATAATGGAGCAGGCTCACCTCATTCAGCGCCTACATCTCCTTGTCTTACATATCTAAAGGTGATGTGGAGGAGCCGGTGTTGGACTGGGGTGTACAAAGTTAAAAATCACACACCAGGTTATAGTCCTGATGAATGAGCAGCATTCCAAAAGCTAGTGCTTCCAATTAAATCTGTTGGACTATAACTAGGTGTTGTGTGATTTTTAACTTTGTATCTAATGACAGGATGTTAACCATTAAATCCCACATGACCAATACCAGCCCAGCAGTCAGTTGGCAGAACGTGAGGCCATTGAGCCAGAGATTTGAAATTAGCCAGCGGGTCTTTCTCTGTTAGGTAGTTAACAGGAGATTGTGTTTCGCCCCCTCCCTCCCTCCCTCTCTGACATGGTCTCTGTCTCTGTCTCTGTGTGTGATCTGTGTTTGTTCCTCTCATTTCCTGCTTTGAAATGGGAGAAGTAGGTGTCTTGCAAAAATTGACACAATAACTAGGTGTGGAAGTGGACAATGGGCGATTGACATTGCCTGGCGTGTTAACCTACAGCCTCTATATAATATCTGCATCAGTGTTGGTACGGGAACAGGAACAGCATCTCACTGACTCCAGGGAGAGAAGTCTCTTGTCATTCTCCAGAGATTAGTCAGTGTCAGCCTGCTAGCTCTCTTTGAAATCATTTTCCCAGTAGACTTCGACTGCTCCTCTTCATCACCGCGTCTCAACCCTCCATGCAGATGGAGATAGCTCTACCCAATCCAATGCCTTCCTCAGTAATACTATGTCAGGAGTATTCTGCATTCTCTCTGTTAGTCCCCAAACATTAGTAACAGCGTTGCAAATGTATTGGGCTCCCAGTTTTCCTGTATACAGTGGTGATATATCTCCTCATTTCATCCCCCTCTTTCCGAGACTGTGGCACACCCTGCCATTACACTCACAGCTGGATCCCACTCAAGTCCCAGACAAGTTACAATGGCAGACCACAACAACTCCTGCTCAGCTCCAGTCCATAATGCCCAGAGAGTTATATTTTATCTGTCTCAAAAAGTCAATCAGAACCCCTAGCCCAGTGAATAGATGGATAGATGAACAGGTGGCTAGATTTTGGTGTCCAACATTTTAATTCCCAAAGTCCCAGGACAAACAGAAACAGAGAGAGTCTCCTGCTGATTTATCACCATCTTCAGTTACTACAACACTTCCACACAATCCCCACCCCCTCTAACCCCTGTCACTGCTTAGGGGAATGTGGTAAAGCGGTCAGGTCACTGAATCAGGAATCCAGAGGGCCAGACTAATGTCCTGAGGAAATTTGAAATCAATAAACAGCTAGAATTAAAAATTAGTTTAATAATGACCATGAGATTGCTGTTAATTGTGGTCAAAACCGATTGTGAAACTTGAAAGGATTCAGGAAAGGATGTTGCCAAGATTTGAGCTACAGGGAGAGGCTGAACAGGCTGGGGCTGTTTTCTCGGGAGCGTCAGAGGCTGAGAGGTGACCTTATAGGTGTTTATAAAATCATGAGGGGCATGGAGAGGGTAAATAGACAAAGTCTTTTCCCTGGGGTGGGAGAGTGCAGAACTAGAGGGCATAGGTTTAGGGTGAGAGGGGAAAGATATAAAAGGGACCTGATGGACAACTTTTTCACGCAGAGGGTGGTACGTGTATGAAATGAGCTGCCAGAGGATGTGGTGGGGGCTGGTACAATGACAGCATCTAAAAGGCATCTGGATGGGTATGTGAATAGGAATAGTTCAGAGGAATATGGGCCAAGTGCTGGCAAATGGGACTCGATTAATTTAGGATATCTGGTCAGCATGGATGAGTTGGACCGAAGGGTCTGTTTCCATGCTGTATATCTCTATGACTAATGTGTCTAAGGGAAGGAAATCTGCTGTCCTTACCTGATCTGGCCTTCCTAGTGACTTCAGACTCACGGCAAGTGGTTTACTTTTAACTGCCCTTTTGAATGGACTGACTGAAAAGATCAGCTATGTTAAACCTCCACAAGATCTAAAGATTGGAATGAAAATGGGTGGACCACCTGGCATCCACCTAGGGACGAGAAAGATCTCTGTCCATCTTTATCTGTCTCATAAAGTCAAGTCCTCCATTAGGGGCCTAGTGTCAAAATTGAGAACGATATCGCCAAAGAAACAATAATCTGACACAGTCATACACGGTCGTGGGCGGCACGGTGGCACAGTGGTTAGCACTGCTGCCTCACAGCACCTGAGACCCGGGTTCAATGCCCGACTCAGGCGACTGACTGTGGGGAGTTTGCACATTCTCCCCGTGTCTGCGTGGGTTTCCTCTGGGTGCTCCGGTTTCCTCCGGATGTGCGGGTCAGGTGAATTGGCCATGCTAAATTGCCCCTAGTGTTAAGTAAGGGGTAAATGTAGGGGTATGGGTGGGTTGCGCTTCGGCGGGTCGGTATGGACTTGTTGGGCCGAAAGGCCTGTTTCCACACTGTAAGTAATCTAATCTAATCTATACTCACGGAATCGAACCTTTTTACAGACAATGTCCTGGACCCCACCATCACCATCCCTGGATATATCCTGTCCCACCAGCAGGACAGACCCAGTAGAGGGGATAGCACAGTGGGATAGAATCAGTAGAGAATTACCCTGGGAGTCCTTGACTCTGGTCCACATGAAGTCCGATGGCTTCAGGGCAAACGTCTGCATGGAAACCTCCTGCTTTTAATGCCATATGGTCCTCCCTCAGCTGATGAATCGGTACCACCCCACACTCAGGGGAAACGCTAAGGTGCCAAAATGTATTCTGGGTGAGGGATTTCAATGTTCACCGCCAAGAGTGACTTGGCAGCAGTACTCCTAATCAAGCTGGTCAGGTCCTAACGGACATAACTGCGAGACTGGGTCCGTGGCAGGTGGTGAGGGAACCAACATCCTTGACCTCATCCTTACCTGAAACCGTCTTCAGACACATCTGTCCATGATAGTATCAATAAGAGTGACCACCACACAGTCCTTGTGGAGACAAAGTCCCATTTTCACATTGAGGCTAGCCTCCATTATGTTGTGTGAGACTGTCGCTGTGCTAAATGGGACAGACTTCTAGCAACTCAAGGCTGGGCACCCATGAGGCACTGTAGAATAGTGCTCCAGCACAGTCTGTAACCTCATGGCCCAGCATATCCCCCACTCAACCATTCCCATCACCCAGGGGATCAGCCCGGGGTCAATGATGGGTTAGGAGAGGAGACAGCTCAATGAATTGTTAATCTAGAGACACAGGTTCGTGTTCTGGGCACCCAGATTTGAATCCCACCACAGCAGATGATGTAATTTGAATTCAATAAAAGAATCTGAATTAAGAGTCTAATGATGACCATGAAACCCTGTGGATTTTTGAAAAAAAAAACCCATCTGATTCACTAATGTCCTTCAGGAAGAAAATCTGCCACCTAGACTCTAGATCCAGAGCAATGTGATTGACTCTACCTGCCCTTTCAGCAATTAGGAATGGGTAAATAAATGCTGACCCAGCCAGCGCTGCCCTTGTCTCTTAAATGAACAGTAAAAAAACAAACTGCAGAGAAGGAAATGCCCGAAGCTGCACCTGAATATTTAAAGATTAGCTATTATTCTGACAAAGATATAAATCAGGACGACTTACATGGTAAATAACAAAAGCAGCAAGTCATGAATACAGTGAAGTATTAGGCTGATAAATTTGCAGACGACACTAAGGTCAGTGGAGTTGTAGATAGTGCCAAAGGATGTTTTATGTTAGAATATTTGTGTGAAATGCTGGTCTCCTTTCTATCTGAAAGATGTAGCGAAAAGATTTACAAGGATGTTGCCAGGGTTGGAGTATTTGATCTACAGGGAGAGGCTGAACAGGCTGGGGCTGTTTTCCTGGAACGTCGGAGGCTGAGGGGTGACCTTATAGAGGTTTATAAAATTATGAGGGGCATAGATAGGATAAATAGACGAAGTATTTTCCCTGGGGTTGGGGAGTCCAGAACTAGAGGGGCATAGGTTTACGGTGAGAGGGGAAAGATATAAAAGAGACCTCAGGGGCAACTTTTTCATGCAGAGGGTGGTACGTGTTTGGAATGAGTGGAGGCTGGTACAATGACAACATTTAAAAGGCATTTGGATGGGTACATGAATAGGAAGGGTTTGGAGGGAAATGGGCTGGGTGCTGGGCAGGTGGGACTAGATTGGGTTGGGATATCTGGTCGGCATGGACGGGTTGGACTGAAGGGTCTGTTACCATGCTGTACATCTCTATGACTCTATAACTTACAGAGGGCCATTGATAAAGCTGCAGAGCTGGGCTGAGAGGTGGCAAATGGAGTTTGGTTCCGAAATGTGTGAGGTGATTCACTTTGGAAGGAGTAACAGGAATGCAGAGTACTGAGCTAATGGTAAGATTCTTGGTAGTGTAGATAAGCAGAGAGATCTGTACATAAATCCCTCACCCAAATTGATAGTGCTGTTAAGAAGGTATATGGTGTGTTAGCATTTATTGGTAGAGGGATTGAGTTTCAGAGCTGCGAGGCCATGTTGCAGCTGTACAAAACTCTGGTATGGCTGCACTTGGAGTATTGTGTACAGTTCTGGTCACCGCATTATAGGAAGGATGTGGAAGCTTTGGAAAGGGTGCAGAGGAGATTTACAGATTCTCTACAATCTGGAAACAGGCCCTTCGGCCCAACAAGTCCATACTGCCCCTTAGAAGAGAAACCATCCAAACCCATTCCCCTACCTTATATTTACCCCTGACTAACACACCTAATACTGTGGACAATTTCGCAAGGCCAATTCACCTCTTTGGATTGTGGGACGAAACCGGAGCACCCAGAGGAAACCCATTCAGACACGGGGTGAATGTGCAAACTCCACACAGACAGGCGGGAATCGAACCCAGGCCCCTGGTGCTGTGAGGCAGCAGTGCTAACCATTCACTAGAATGTTGCCTGGTATGGAAGGAAAGTTGTACGAGGAAAGGCTGAGGGACTTGAGGCTATTTTCATTAGAGAGAAGAAAGTTGAGAGGTGACTTAATTGAGACAGATAAGATATTCAGATGGTTAGATAGGCTGGACAGTGAAAGCCTTTTTATTCAGATGGTGGTGAGCACGAGGGACATAGCTTTAAATTGAGGGGTGATAGATATAGGACAGATGTCAGAGATAGTTTCTTTACTCAGAGAATAATAGGGGCCTGTAACAGTAGTAGACACACCAACTTTAAGGGCATTTAAATGATTATTGGATAAACATTTGAAACAAAATGGAATAGTGGAGGAAAAATAGGCCTCAGATTGGTTCCACATGTTGACGCAACATCGAGAGCTGAAGGGCCGATACTGTGCTGTAATGTTCTATGTTCTATGTCCTAAGAGCAGGTCAAAGGCTGGGAATACTGCAGTGAGTAACTCACCACCTGACTCCCCAAAGCCTGTCCATCATCTACAAGGCAGAAGTCAGGAGTGTGATGGAATATTCCACACACGCCCTGGATGGGGGCAGCTCCAGCAACACTTGAGAAGCTTGACAACAAGGACAAAGCTGCAACACCCCTGATTTTGACAGGAATTGTATCCGTCCAATTCCACTCCCTCCTCCCTAATGAGATCAGAGGAGGCCATTTGGCCCCGGAACACTGTCCCACTGCTCAACACAACCATGGCTGACCTACCCAGGCATCGATGTCTCCTTCCTGACTGCTTTGAATCATGGAACTTTGTCTCTGTGGAAATCCTATTCACAGAGAGTAGTGAGAGCTAGGTCATTGAAAGATTTTGAGGCCAGTTAGATGGATTTTTGACTGACGTGGGAGTCAAAGGTGAGGGCACCATCTAATCATCCATCAGCTGGAGATGAACGCACAGCAGTAATGTCACTGGAATAGTAAAGCAGAGCCCCAATTTGATGGCCACGGGTTCAAATCTCACCATGGCTGATAGCAAAATGTGATCTCAATTCAGCATCTGGAATTAAAAAATGAATTAATGGTGACCACTGCCAATTTTAGTTAACAACCCATCTGGCTCACCGATGTCCTTTTGCGAAAGAAATCTGCCATCCTCACCCAATTTGGACTACACGTGACTACAGACCTTTAACAATACTGATTCTTAACTGCCACCTGGGGCAATTAGGGATGGGCAATAAACGCTGGGCCAGTCAATGACGCCCATGGCTAAATGGAGGGAAACTATCACCTTATTGAATGGAGGTGCCAGTTCAAAGGGCTGATGTGTGGTGGGTCGAGAGTGTGTTGCTGGAAAAGCGCAGCAGGTCAGGCAGCATCCGAGGAGCAGGAGAGTCGATGATTCAGGCCATAGTTTGATGAAGGGCACTGACCTGGAGCATCGATCCTCCTGCTCCTCAGATGCTGCCTGACCTGCCGTGCTTTTCCAGCATCTGCAGACCTCACTTTCTCGCAATGTGTGTTGGGGTTAATTCTGTTTACAGTACATCATACCAATAGGAATAAAGGTGTGTTTATTTATTTTTAATTTGCAAGAATAAGATGTGAAAATATTTGCTGATTTAATCTCTGATCACCAATTCTTAGAACACCTGCATGATTGAATCATGAACAAGAATGTCTTTAAAGGGAGTGTAGAGATGCCCAAACATGTTCCTACACCCATTTGGCCAAATTCACAAATTTTGACAAGTGGATGAACCGCCCAAACAGATACCAAGTTCAACCTGTAGATCATTGCCATTTCCAGCAGAAAGAATGGGCAGTTTTCAGGGATTCCCACTTTCTTTAATCTGATGTGGAGATGCTGGTGTTAGACAGGGATTGGACAAACGCACCTGGTTATAGTCCAGCAGGTTTGTTTGAAATCATAAGCTGTCAAAGTGCAGCCCCTTCATCAGGTGAAAGCTGCTATAAGCTGGTGTTGTGTGACTTTTGACCTAGCCTTTTAATCTGAACACAGGAAGGTTACTTTGCACTTTGTCTCAGTTACAGCTCAGAGCTCTGCACTCAGCAGGGCTTGGCGATTTGGTGGTGTAGAGAGCCTGCACATTGAAGAGGACTGAATGACCTCTCACAGTCTAGTAAACATTCCATGATGTTACACACCCTTCAACATTCACTTCCTCCTGTGTCCATCTCAATGCATTTAGCTGAATTGAATTATTTCAGAGATGGCTGTTCACAAAATAACAAAACGAAGCAGCTTCCAGAGAAATTGGAGTTTAGAGAACAAATCAATCCCTGGACTTCCTATTGTGAGAGATGATGTCCCAGTATTACCGTCACTGGATCATTAATCCAGAGACCCTAGTAATGATCTGGGGACCATAGAATATAGAAGCTGGTTCACTAATGTCCGTTAGGGAAGGAACTGCTGTGGTTAATTCTGCCTTGTGGGCAATTAGGGGAGGGTAAAATGCACTAGCCCCAGCCAGTGATGCCCAGATCCATGAACAAATATTCAAAGGAAAAGTACATTGAAACCAAACTTTTCATCAACAATTGGACTGATCATGGCAGACAATAATCATCTCCAATACATGACAATCTAGCTGCTGCCTCTTCACTTAGATGATGAAACATAGAAGCCATTCAGGCCCTCAAGTCTGCTTTCTCACTCAATGAGATTGTGCCTGATCTGATAATCCTCAACTCTGCTTCCTAGCTTTTCCCCATAGCCTTGTGCTGTCTTACTGGTTAAAACTCTATCTCTCTCAGGCTTGAATACACTGAATGACCCAATTTCAACAGTTCTCTGTGGTAAAGAATTTCCACAGATTCCCTACTGCTCAGCTGTTCTCTCAATCACCAGTCCAATGGCTTCTATCTTCTCCTCTCAATGCCTCACATCTCCTCAAAATCGCAAAGTCCTCAACAGTGTGAGAAAGGGTTGACACTGCTGGGCTGTTTTCTCTTTGCTCACTACACCTTGACTCTTTTGACATCACAGTTATCAGAGGCAAGATTGTGCTCATCATGTGATTCACTGAATGCACAGATTTCTCTGTGAGGGAGTGGGCACTGTCAGAGGATCAGTGCTGAGGGAGGGGGCACTGTCGGAGGATCAGTGCTGAGGGAGTGTCACACTGTCGGAGGGTCAGTGCTGAGGGAGTGCTGCACTGTCGGAGGGTCAGTGCTGAGGGAGTGGGCACTGTCGGAGGGTCAGTGCTGAGGGAGCGTCACACTGTCGGGTGGTCAGTGCTGAGGGAGTGGGTACTGTCGGAGGGTCAGTGCTGAGGGAGTGCCGCACTGTCGGACGGTCAGTGCTGAGGGAGCGTCACACTGTCGGAGGATCAGTGCTGAGGGAGTGCCGCACTGTCGGAGGGGCAGCGCTGACGGAGCGTCACACTGTCGGAGGGTCAGTGCTGAGGGAGTGGGCACTGTCAGAGGGGCAGCGCTAAGGGAGTGGGCACTGTCGGGGGGGTCAGTGCTGAGGGAGCGCCGCACTGTCGGAGGGGCAGTGCTGAGGGAGTGCCGCACTGTCAGAGGGTCAGTGCTGAGGGAGTGGTACTGTCGGAGGGTCAGTGCTGAAGGAGTGCCGCACTGTCGGAGGGTCAGTGCTGAGGGAGTGAGCACTGTTGGAGGGTCAGTGCTGACGGAGCGTCACACTGTCGGAGGGTCAGTGCTGAGGGAGTGGGCACTGTCAGAGGGGCAGCGCTAAGGGAGTGGGCACTGTCGGGGGGGTCAGTGCTGAGGGAGCGCCGCACTGTCGGAGGGGCAGTGCTGAGGGAGTGCCGCACTGTCAGAGGGTCAGTGCTGAGGGAGTGGTACTGTCGGAGGGTCAGTGCTGAGGGAGTGCCGCACTGTCGGAGGGTCAGTGCTGAGGGAGTGAGCACTGTTGGAGGGTCAGTGCTGAGGGAGTGTCACACTGTCGGAGGGTCATCGCTGAGGGAGTGCCACACTGTCGGAGGGCCAGTGCTGAGAGAGTGCCACACTGTCGGAGGCTCATCGCTGAGGGAGTGCCACACTGTCGGAGGGTCAGTGCTGAGGGAGTGGGCGCTGTCAGAAAGTCAGTGCTGAGGGAGTGCCGCACTGTCGGAGGGTCAGTGTTGAGGGAACGCCGCACTGTCAGAGGGTCAGTGCTGAGGGAGTGCCGCACTGTCGGAGGGTCAGTGCTGAGGGAGTGCCACACTGTCAGAAAGTCAGTGCTGAGGGAGCGCCGCACTGTCGGAGGGTCAGTGCTGAGGGAGTGGGCACTGTCGGAGGGTCAGTGCTGAGGGAGTGCTGCACTGTCGGAGGGTCAGTGCTGAGGGAGTGGGCACTGTCGGAGGGTCAGTGCTGAGGGAGTGCCACACTGTCAGAGGGGTCAGTGCTGAGGGAGTGCCGCAGTATCAGAAGGTCAGTGCTGAGGGAGTGCCGCACTGTCAGAGGGTCAGTGTTGAGGGAGTGTGCACTATCAGAGGGTCAGTGCTGAGGGAGTGCCGCACTGTCGGAGGGTCAGTGCTGAGGGAGTGCCACACTGTCAGAGGGTCAGTGCTGAGGGAGTGCCGCACTGACCAATATACTGCCGATTAGTTCAGGCACTAAAGATACGGCCCAATCGCCTCTCGAATGCCTATCAAAGGAGCCAAGCCTTTGGTGATAAGTGTGAGATCTCCTCAGCAGAAGTGGGTACTGCAGATTGGAATCAAAATTAGAGTGGTGCTGGAAAAGCACAGCAGGTCAGGCAGCATCCGAGGAGCAGGAAAAATCGACGTTTCAGGCAAAAGCCCTTCATCGGGAATTTCTTGTCAATCACCATTACCGAGTTTATTTTCAGGTCTTGTTACGGGGCCATTATTCCACTCACAGATTAAGAAAGGTGGAATGTTGCAGTTTCTATCAGGTATGGCATGGACAAGATTGCCAGGAGGGTTTTATTTAATCCTGGAAGGGCTGTAACATCTGAGACTAATTGGTGTATTTCTGCTGATGGATTGTTGCTGGATCGGGGCAGTTTTCTGGCCATGCTTCAGTCAGTCAAATCAGGTCTGGTTTTGTCAGAGAAACAGGCTTTCAGGATCCTGCCCTGTCACAGATTTCGTGTCGCGTGTTGCCAACTGACACTCCCACTTTATTCTTGTGAAAAGTGAGTCAATCCTAAATGCAAAGAAAATCAGGTCAGAGAATAAAAAGCACTGTAAGGCAGTAAACAGTGGGTTCCTAGTGAGAGAAGTTTCATGTGAAGATGGGCATAGTTATGTTCACATTTATCCCAGTGTAGACATCACCCACAATCTTTACTGACAGCTTTATCCCATCCCATCATTTTCCCAGGTTCCACAAATCTGAACCAAGGAATTTTCTTGCTTTGCTGCTGCTCCTTTTCACTTCTGTTCATGAAATCACTTTTCGTGGCAGTCATACATGAAACAAACTTTTTAAAGATCCCAGCTGAAGACTCCTGTTTCTACAGCCTGGAGTTTTGATCATGTCATAACAGGGACATTGACCAGGAACAACTGAAACTCAAATGGATATGAGTTGATTGCGGACTGAGGTGGTAATGAACATATCTACATAATACATCAAAACAAGGGTACAGACAGTTGCATGTATCTGGGAGCTCTCAGAGTCATAGAGTCATACAGCACAGAAACAGACCCTTAGGGTCAACCAGTCCATGCTGACCATAATCTGCAAACTAAACTAGTCCCACCTGCCTGCTCCTGACCCATATCCCTCCAAATCTTTCCTGCACATGCACTTATCCAAATGTCATAGAGTCAGAGAGTTATAGAGTTGCTCCGACCCTTTGGTTTACCTTACCCATGCTGACCCAGATATCCTAAATTAATCTTGTCCAGATTGCGAGCATTTGGCCCATACCCCTCCAAACCCTTTCTATTCATATATCCATCCAGATGCCTTTTAAATGTTGTCATTGTACCAGCCTCCACCACATCCTCTGGCAGCTCATTCCATACACGTACCACCCTCTGCATGAAAAAGTTGCCCATTAGATCCCTTTTATATCTTTCCTCTCTCACCCTAAACCTATACCCCTCTAGTTCTGGATTCTCCCAGCCCAAGGAATAGACCTTGTCTATTCACCCTATCCATGCCTCTCAAGATTTTATAAACCTCTATAAGGTCACCCCTTAGCCTCCAACACTCCAGATAAAATATCCCCAGCCTGTTCAGCCTCTCCCTGTAGCTCAAATCCTCCAACCCTGGCAACATCCTTGTAAATCTTTTCTGAACACTTTCATGTTTCACAACATCCTTCCAATAAGAAGGAGACCAGAATTGCACACAATATTCCAACAGTGGCCTAACCAATGTCCTGTACAGCCGTAATATGACCTCCCAACTCCTGTACTCAATACTCTGACCAATAAAGGAAAGCATACCAAACACCTCCTTCACTATCCTATCTACCTGCGACTCTACTTTCAAGGAGATATGAACCTGCACTCCAAGGTCTCTTTGTTCAGCAACACTCCCCAGGACCTTACCATTAAGTGTATGAGTCCTGCTAAGATTTGTTTTTTCAAAATGCAATACATCGGGTTTTTCTAAAGTAAACTCCATCTGCCACTTCTCAGCCCATTGACCCATCTGATCAAGATGTATTTGTACTCTGAGTTAGCCTTCTTTGTTGTCCACTACACCTCCAATTTTGGGGTCATCTGCAAACTGACTAACTGTACCTCCTTTGTTCATAACCAAATCATTTATGTAAATGACAAAAAGCAGTGAACCCAGCACTGATCCTTATGGCACTCCACTGGTCACAGGCCTCCAGTCTGAAAAACAGCCCTCCACCACCACCCTCTGTCTTCTACCTTCGAGCCAGTTCTGTATCCAAGTGGCTAGTTCTCCCTGCATTCCATGAGATCTAACATTGTTAATCAGTCTCCCATAGGGAATCTTGTCCAAAGCCTTACTGAAGTCCATATAGATCATGTCTACTGCTCTGCCCTTATCAATCCTCTTTGTTACTTCTTCAAAAAACTCACTCACATTAGTGAGACATGATTTCCCATGCACAAAGCCATGTTGTCTCTCGCTAATTAGTCCATGTACATCCTGTCCCTCAGGATTCCCTCCAACAACTTGCCCACCACCGAGGTCAGGCTCACTGGTCTATAGTTCCCTGGCTTGTCTTTACCGCCCTTCTTAAACAGTGGCACCACGTTATCCAACCTCCAGTCTTCCGGCACCTCACCTTTGACTATCGATGATACAAATATCTCAGCAAGGGGCCCAGCAATCACTTCTCTAGCTTCCCACAGAGTTCAAGGGCACATCTGATCAGGATTATCCACTTTTAAGCATTTCCAGCACTTCCTCCTCTGTCATATGGACATTTTTCAAGATGTTGCTATTTATTTCCCTAAGTTCTCTTACGACCAGGTGATTCTCCACAGCAAATACCGACACAAAGTTCTTGTTTGGTACCTTCCCCATCTCCTGCGGCCCCACACATAGGCTGCCTTGCTGATCTTTAAGGGAGTCTATTTTCTCTCTAGTTATGCTTTTGTCCTGAATGTATTTGGATAATCCTTTAGGATCTTCCTTAATTTCATTTGCCGAAGCTATCTCATGCTCCCTTTTCTCCCTCCTAATTTCTCTCTTATGTATACTCCTACTTCCTTTAATCTCTTCTCAGGGTTCACTTGATCTCTGCTGCCTATACTTATAGAAAATAGAACATAGAACATTCCAGTACAGTCCAGGCCCTTCGGCCCTCGATGTTGTGACGATCCTCGAAACCAATCTGAAGCCCATCTATCCCACACTATTCCATTCTCATCCATGTGCCTATCCAATGACCATTTAAATGCCCTTAAAGTTGGCAAATCTACAACTGTTGGGGGCAACACATTCCACACCCCAACTACTCTCTGAGTAAAGAACCTACCTCTGACATTTGTCCTATATCTATCACCCCTTCAATTTCAAGCTAGTGCCCTTGTGCTAGCCATCACTATCTGAGGAGAACAGCTCTCACTATCCACCCGATTAAACCTGCAGATTGTCTAATATGCTTAAAATCTGATTGAAGATTTGTAGCTCGGGTATCCGTTGTTGTGGTTCTGCTTGCCGAGCTGGAAGTTTTTGCTGCAAACGTTTCGTTCCCTGGCTAGGGAACATCATCAGTGCTGTTGGAGCCTCGTGTGAAGCGCTGCTTTGATGTTTCTTCCGGTATTTATATTGGTTTGTTCTTGCCGCTTCCGGGTGTCAGTTTCAGCTGCAGTGATTTGTATGTGGGGTCCAGGTCAATGTGTCTGTTGATGGATGTTCTTGCCGTTTCCGGGTGTCAGTTTCAGCTGTAGTGGTTTGTATATGGTGTCCAGGTCAATGTGTCTGTTGATGGAGTTTGGGGATGAATGCCATGCTTCTAGGAATTCTCTGGCTGTTCTCTGTCTGGCTTGTCCTATGATAGTGGTGTTTTCCCAGTCAAATTCATGTTGCTGGTTGTCTGAGTGTATGGCTACTAGAGATAGCTGGTCGTGTCGTTTTGTGACTAGCTGATGTTCATGGATGCGGATTGTTAGCTGTCTTCCTGTTTGTCCTATATAGTGTTTTGTGCAGTCCTTGCATGGTATTTTGTAAACTACGTTAGTTTGGCTCATGCTGGGTATTGGGTCCTTTGTTCTAGTGAGTTGTTGTCTGAGCGTGGATGTTGGCTTGTGTGCTGTTATGAGTCCTAAGGGTCGCAGTAGTCTGGCTGTCAGTTCTGAGACGCTCCTGACGTATGGTAGCGTGGCTAGTCCTTTTGGTTGTGGCACGTCCTCGTTCCTCGGTCTATCTCTTAGGCATCTGGTGATAAAGTTGCGCAGGTATCCGTTTTTGGCGAATACCTTGTATAGATGTTCCTCTTCCTCTTTTCGCAGTTCTGGTGTACTGCAGTGTGTTGTAGCTCTTTTGAATAGTGTCCTGATGCAGCTTCGTTTGTGTGTGTTGGGGTGGTTACTTTCATGGTTTAAGACTTGGTCTGTGTGTGTTGGTTTCCTGTGTACCCTTGTGGTGAATTCTCCGTTGGGTGTTCTCTCTACTAACCCTTAGGACTCATAACAGCACACAAGCCAACATCCACGCTCAGACAACAACTCACTAGAACAAAGGACCCAATACCCAGCATGAGCCAAACTAACGTAGTTTACAAAATACCATGCAAGGACTGCACAAAACACTATATAGGACAAACAGGAAGACAGCTAACAATCTGCATCCATGAACATCAGCTAGCCACAAAACGACACGACCAGCTATCTCTAGTAGCCATACACTCAGACAACCAGCAACATGAATTTGACTGGGAAAACACCACTATCATAGGACAAGCCAGACAGAGAACAGCCAGAGAATTCCTAGAAGCATGGCATTCATCCCCAAACTCCATCAACAGACACATTGACCTGGACACCATATACAAACCACTACAGCTGAAACTGACACCCGGAAACGGCAAGAACATCCATCAACAGACACATTGACCTGGACCCCACATACAAATCACTGCAGCTGAAACTGACACCCGGAAGCGGCAAGAACAAACCAATATAAATACCGGAAGAAACATCAAAGCAGCGCTTCACACGAGGCTCCAACAGCACTGATGATGTTCCCTAGCCAGGGAACGAAACGTTTGCAGCAAAAACTTCCAGCTCGGCGAGCAGAACCTGTCTAATATGCCTCAATTACGTCACCTCTCATCCTTCTCTCTAACAAAAACAGACTCAAGTCTCTCAGCCTTTCCTCTTAAGACCTTCCCTCCATAACAGGCAACATCCCAGCTATTCTCCTCTGAACCCTTTCCAAAGCTTCCACATCCTTCCTATAATGTTGAGACCAGAACTGTACACAATACTCCAAGTATGGCCACACCAGAGTTTTGTACAGCTGCAGCATAACCTCATGGTTCTAAAACTCAATCCCTCTACTAATAAAAGCTATCACACCGCATGCTTCTTAATAACTCTATCAACCTGGGTGGCAACTTTCAGGGATCTATGTACATGGACACTGAGATCTCTCTGCTCATCTACACTACCAAGAGACTTACCATTCGCCCAGTACTCCGCATTCCAGTCACTCCTTCCGAACTGACATATGCTTCCTTCTTATTCTTGACCAAAACCTCAATTTCTCTAGTCATCTAGCATTCCCTACACCTAAAAGCCTTGTCCCTCATCCTAACAGGAATATATTGTTTCTGGACTCTCATTATCTCATTTTTGAAGGCTTCTCATTTTACGTCAGATTTCGGAATGAATTAGGAAGGAACTCCTTCACCCAGAGGGTTGTGAATCTGTGGAATGTACATATGAACTAGGAGCAGGAGTAGGCCATGTGGCCCATTGAGCCTGGTCCACTATTCAATAAGATTATGGCTGATCTCTTCCTGGACCTAGCTCCACTTACCACCCCCTCCCCCATGTATCCCTTAATTCCTTTACTGTTAAAAAAAATCTATCTTAGCTTTAAAAAAATTAAAATTTAGATTACCTACAGTGTGAAAACAGACCCTTCGGCCCAACAAGTCCACACCAACCCTCTGAAGTGCAACCCACCCAGACCCATTCCCCTACGTTTACCCCTTCACCTAACACTACGGGCAATTTATCATGGCCAATTCACCTGGCCTGCACATCTTAGGACAGTAGGAAGAAACCGGAGGAAACCCACGCAGACATGGGGAGAATGTGCAAACTCCATACAAACAGATGCCTGAGGCGGGAATTGAACCCGGGTCTCTGGCACTGTGAGGCCACTGAAGATGTGTCAACTATCTTCCTGGGCAGAGAATTCCACAGATTCACATCCCTCTGGATGAAGGAGTCCCTTCCCAATTCAGTCCGAAATCCGTTCCCCCTCATTTTGAGGCAATGCCCTCTTGTCCCAGTGTCACCTGTCCGTGGAAACATCTTCTCTACCTCTGTCTTATCTATTCCCTTCATTATTTTATCGGTTTCTATACAATCCCCCCATACTCTTCTAAATTCCAGTGAACATAATCCCAGTCTACTCAGTCTCTCTCCATAACTCAACCCTCTCAACTCTGGAAACAACCCAGTGACCCTCCTCTGCACCCCCTCAAGTCCATCCTTTCTCAAGTAAAGAGACCACAACTGCACACAGTACTCCTGGGGTGGCGTCACCAGTGCCCTGTTCAGCTGCAACAGAACCTCCCTGCGTTTAAACAGAATCCCTTTAGCAATGAGGGACAAAATTCCATTTGCATTCCTAATTACTTGCTGTCCCGGCAGAACAACCCTCTGTGATTCATGTACAAGGACACACAGGTCCCTCTGCATAGCAGCATGTTGCAACATTTTACCGTTCAAGTTATAATCCTTTTTAATGTTACTCTGAGCGAAAAGGAAGAGTTCCCATTTATTAACATTGTGTTCCTTTACAAAGTCTCACAGTACTCGATACACTTTGCTCTGCCTTTCATCTTAGTCATGATGTGGAGGTGCCGCTGTTGGACTGTGGTGTGATTTTTAACTTTTGATCACAACACTCGGTTATTGTCCAACAGGTTTATTTGGAAGCACTAACCTTTGGAGCACTGAGTTCCCAACTCCAAATCAGCGATATAAATTGTGAAAATTACAGTCCCAACACTGACCCCTGAGGCACACCACCAGTTACTGTTTGCTAACCAGAATAGCACTCAGTTATCCCCACCCTTTGCTTCCTGTCAGTCAACCATGTTAATCCTTTACCTCTAAACCCCCGCATCCTTATCTTATGCAGCAGCCTCTTGTGTGGCACTTTGTTGAAGACCTTTTGGAAATCTAGGTACACCACATCCACTGGGTCCCCATTAACCACCTTGCTCGTAATGTCTTCATAGAATTCCAAAAGATTAATTAGTCATGATCTGCCCTTCATGAACCCATTCTGTGCCTGCCCAATGAGACAATTGCTGTTTCTTCCTTGATAATAGACTCAAGCATCTTCCCCACAATAAAAATGACTCTAACCGGTCTATAATTGCCCATCTTTTGTCCACCTCCCTTTTTAAACAGTGGGCTCACATTTGCTGACAATCTGCTGGAACTGATCCAGAGTCCAGTGAATTTTGGGAAATTACCACAAGTGCACTTGCTATTTCTCCCATCATCCCTTTTAGTCCCCTGGGATACATTCCATCAGGACCAGGAGACTTAGCTACCCTTCGCTCTATTAGCCTGTCCAACACGATCTCTTCCGAAATAATGATTGTTTCTTGGTCCTCACTGACCTGCATCGCATTGTCAATTACTGGTATGTTATTAATGTCCTCCACTGGGCAGACTGACACAAAATACTTGTTCAATACCTCAGCCATGTCATCATATCCCAGAACTAACTGCCCCTTCCCATTCTCTAAAGGACCAAATATCCCTTTACCTGCAAATATCAACCCCAATCAATTTTTGAAAGTTCTTGCTTAGTACCATCAAAATTGCTGCAAATGTGTTGCTGGTCAAAGCACAGCAGGCCAAGCAGCATCAAAATTGGCCTTCCTCCAATTTATAACGTTTAACTTTTAGATGTGGTCTATCCTTTTTCATCATTGCTCTAGAACTAATAGAATTATTGTTGCTGACCCCAAAGTGCTCCCTCACTGACCCTCAGTCACCTGTCCTGTCTTAGGTCAAGTTTTACATCTTCCCTACTCGGTACATCCACATACTGCAGAAGAAAATTTTTTTGTGCACACTTAACCTTTCCCCCCTTTCCTGGCAGTGTGTGACTGTATCTATAGATTTTCTCCCTTCCTATAACTGCCATGCATCATACCCCTAGCTCCTGTAAATTCCTGTCTTTTAAATGTTGTCATTGTGCCCACATCCTCCCCTTCCTCAGGAAATTCACACAAACCACCCTCTGTGTCAAAATGTTGCCCCTCGTGTCTTTTTTAAACCTCTCTCCACTCACCTTAAAAATGTGTTCCTGATGAAGGGCTTTTGCCCGAAACATCAATTTTCCTGCTCCTCGGATGCTGCCTGAACTGCTGTGCTTTTCCAGCACTACTAATCCAGAATCTGGTTTCCAGCATCTGCAGACATTGTTTTTAACCCCATTTTTACCCTTAAAAATGTGTCCCCTAGTGTTCAAATCCCTTACTCTAGGGAAAAGAAGCCTACCATTAACTCTGTCTATATCCCTCATTATTTTATAACTTTTATAACATCATCCCTCAATCTCCTATACTCCAGTGAAAACATCCCAGCGTATCCAAACTTTTTTTATAACTCCAATGTTTACAGTGCAAAAGCAGACTGCTCAACCTGTACTGCATGCTGGTCAACATCAATTGGTGATACGAATCTGATAATTCCCCTTTTGCCCCCATTCCCCAGAGGCTATGATAGCTGCGTAAATGTTAGGTAAGTATCTGACTCACCTTTCCTTTCATGTACTGAGGTCTACACTCCTACCTCCACCTCGGGAACACTGTCATTCATCAAACCTCATCTTAGCCTGCTGCCTCTTACCTCAGATCTATGCATCGCTGTTAACGTACCCCTCTCTTTTAGTAGAGAAGGTGCATGCCTGCATGCTTATCCACCCTATCCACACCACACATCATCTTACATACCTCTACCAGGTCCTGCCTCAATCTTCACTGGCCCCAGGTAAACAACCTCAGTCTATCAATTTCAGGTTTCTGAAATGGTGATATATTTCCAAGAAGGGACAGTGAAGGGCTCGGAGGGGAACTTGCAGGGGGTGGTGTTCCCATGTACCTGCTGCCCCTTGTCCTTCGCGATGGAAGTGGCCGTGGGGTTTGGAAGGTGTTGCCTGAGGATTTTTGATGAGTTTCTGTATCTGGTACATACTACTGCCACTGAGCGTCGGTGGGGGAGGGAGGGAGCGAGGGAGGGGATGTTTGTGGGTGTGGGGCCAATCCAGCGGGGGCTGCTTTGTTCCTGGATGGTGTCTAGCTTCTCGAGTGTTAGTGGAGCTGCCCCCATCCAGGGGCAAGTGGGGAGTATTCCCTCACCCTCCTGCCTTGGGCCTTGTCGATGGTGGGACAGGCTGTGGGGGAAGTCAGGAGGTGGGTTACTTGCTGAAAGATTCCCAGCCTCTGACCTGCTCTTGGAACCATGGTATTTCTATGGATTGTTGTTCAGTTTGTGGTTAATATTACCCTCCCCAGGATGTTGATCGTGGGGAAATTAGTGATGGTAACACCATTCAATACCATGAAGTGTTGCTTTGATTCTCTCTTGTTGGAAATAGTTATAACCTGGCATTTTTATGTTGGGAAAGTGGAAACTGTCTCATTTCTGACGTATGTATAGAAACATTGAACCCATACACTGTGCGAGCAGGCCATTTGGCCCATCGAGTCCACATCAAACCTCGGAACAACATCCCACCCAGACCCAACCCCTATGCTATCCCAATAATGTTGAGTTCCCCATGGCCAGCTCACCCTAACCTGCACAGCCCTGGGCACTATGGGACAATTTCCCATGGTCAATCCACCCTAACCTGCACACCCCTGGGCACTATGGGACAATTTCCCATGGCCAACCCACCCTAACCTGCACATCTCTGGGCACTATGGGAGAATTTCCCATGGCCAGTCCACCCTAACCTGCACATCCCTGGGCACTGTGGGGCAATTTCCCATCGCCAATCCACCCTAACCTGCACATCCCTGGACACTAAAGGACAATTTCCCATGGCCAATCCACCCTAATCTGCACATCCCTGGACACTGCGGGACAACTTCCCATGGCCAATCCACCCTAACATGCATATCCCTAGACACTATGGGACAATTTCCCATGGCCAATCCACCCTAACCTGCACATCCCTGGACTCAACAGGACAATTTCCCATGGCCAATCCACCCTAACCTGCACATCCCTGGGCACTATGGGACAATTTCCCATGGCCAATCCACCCTAACCTGTACATCCTTGGGCGCTATGGGACAATTCCCCACGGCCAATCCACCCTGACCTGCACATCCCTGGACACTATGGGACAATCTCCAATGTCCAATCCACCCTAACCTGCACATATTTCGACTGTGGGAGGAAACCCACACAGACAGGGAGAATGTGCAACTCCACACAGACAGGCAACCAAGGGTGGGTTCAAACCCGGTCCCTAGCACTACGAGGCAGCAGTACCAACCACTGAGCTACTGGGCCAGGAAGAGAGGAATGTTTCACACTCTCCCCTGAAAATACTTATTTTCTCTCTCTCTCTCTCTCTCTCTCCCTCCCTCCCTTTCTCTCTCGATCTCACTCTTCCCCCCACATTGCTGTATCTCTCTCCCTCTCTCCTGAAGCTGCTGTCTCTCTCTTTCTCTCTCTCTCTCTCTCCCTTTCTCTCTCGATCTCACTCTTCCCCCCACATTGCTGTATCTCTCTCCCTCTCTCCTGAAGCTGCTGTCTCTCTCTTTCTCTCTCTCTCTCCCCCTCGACCCGAGGTTGATATCTCTCTCTTTCTCTCTCTCACTTCCCTGTAGTTACTCTCTCTCTCTCATGAACATAGAACAACACAGGCCCTTCAGCCCCAGTGTAATGCTGAGTATTTATCTCAATGTACTACCATGTGCCTATCCCAGAGTGAGAGAAATGTCCCGAACCTCTCTGACCCTCCTCCCAGCGCTGACAGTGCTTTCCACACACCCACCACCTTCTGCATAAAGAGCCTACCTCTGACATCTCCCCTAGCCCTTCCTCCAATAACCTTAAAATGATGTCCCTTTGTGACAGCCATTTCTGCCCTGGGGAAAAGTCTCTGGCTATCTCCTCTATCGATGCCTCTCATCAGCTTGGACACCTCTATCAAGTCACCTCTCTTCCTCTTTCTCTCCAGTGTAGATAACCCGAGCTCACTCAACCTCTCTTCATAAGACACACCCTCCAATCCAGGCAGCATCCTGGTAAATCTCCTCCGCACCCTCTCTAAAGCACCTACATCCTTCCTATAATGAGGTGACCAGAACCGGACACAATATTCCAAGTGTGGTCTAACCAGGGTTTTATACAGCTGAAACAAAACCTCACAGCTCTTAGACTCAATCCCTCTGTTAATGAAAGCTAAAACACCATATACTTTCTCAACAACCCAATCAACATGGGTGGCAACTTTGAGGGATCTATGCTCATTGACCCCAAGATCCCACTGTTCCTCCACACCGTCCAGAATCCTGTCTTTAACCCTGTCTTCAGCATTCAAATCCAATCTTCCAAAATGAATCACTTCGCATTTGTCCATCTGCCACTTCTCAGTCCAGCTCTGCATCCTGTCAATGACTTGTTGGAACCTACATTACCTACAACACAACCAACCTTTGTGTCATCAGCAAGTTTACTGGGGACAGTTACAATATTTAAAAGACATTTTGATGAGTACATGAATAAGAAAGATTTGGAGGGATGTGGGCCAGGCTCAGGCAGGTGGGACTACATTAGTTTGGGATGATGTTTGGCAAATTATCTGTTTCCATGCTGTATGGCTTTATGACTGCTGACAAGCAGAACTGTGATCCCCTCTAAGAGATTATTTGTGACATTTTCAACTTCATTGCAACAAAGCTCGCAAATAAAGCCACAGTTTTCTCAGATCTCTGTGCCTCTCCATTTCTATTTGTCTGTTCAAAGTTTGTGTGAAGATTTGTAGCTCGGGTGCTTGTCGTTGTGGTTCTGTTCGCCGAGCTGGAAGTTTTTGTTGCAAACGTTTCGTCCCCTGGCTAGGCGACATCATCAGTGCTTTGGAGCCTCCTGCGAAGCGCTTCTTTGATGTTTCTTCCGGTATTTATAGTGGTCTGTCCTTGCCGCTTCCGGGTGTCAGTTTCAGCTGTCCGCTGTAGTGATTGGTATATTGGGTCCAGGTCGATGTGTTTGTTGATGGAGTTTGTGGATGAATGCCATGCCTCTAGGAATTCCCTGGCTGTTCTCTGTCTGGCTTGCCCTATGATAGTGGTGTTGTCCCAGTCGATACCCAACATGAGCAAAACTAATGTAGTTTACAAAATACCATGCAAGGACTGCACAAAACACTATATAGGACAAACAGGAAGACAGCTAACAATCCGCATACATGAACATCAACTAGCCACAAAACGACACGACCAGCTATCCCTAGTAGCCACACACTCAGACAACAAGCAACATGAATTCGACTGGGAAAACACTACTATCATAGGGCAAGCCAGACAGAGAACAGCCAGGGAATTCCTAGAGGCATGGCATTCATTCACAAACTCCATCAACAAACACATCGACCTGGACCCAATATACCAACCACTACAGCGGACAGCTGAAACTGACACCCGGAAGCGGCAAGGACAGACCACTATAAATACCGGAAGAAACATCAAAGAAGCGCTTCGCAGGAGGCTCCAGAGCACTGATGATGTCGCCTAGCCAGGGGACGAAACGTTTGCAACAAAAACATCCAGCTCGGCGAACAGAACCACAACTATTTGTCTGTCCCCAATTGGAGGCTGTTTTCAACTGCTTCAGCTCGAAGTTCTGACATTCTCTATCTAAACCCCTGTCTCTCTCTCCCTCTCTCTCTCTGTCTCGGTGTGTGTCTCTCTCTGTCTCTGACTGTCTCTCTCTCTCTCTCTCTGTCTCTCTCTCCCTCTCTCTCTCTGTCTCTGACTGTCTCTCTCTCTCTCTCTGTCACTGTCTCTCTCTCTCTCTCTCTCTGTCTCTCTCTCTCTCTCTGTCTCTCTCTCTCTCTCTCTCCTCCCTTAAAACCATTTCTTTAACCTTGCTTTTGGCCCCAAGTCAAATATCTCCTTTTTCACCATAAAATCAGATTTGCCTGATAATGTTCCCACAAAGTGATCAAGGAAATTTGTCTCTGTTAAAAGCTCCATATGAAGACATTGTGTTGTAGCCACCAATCCTGTTTCATGCTGTTCAATGCTGGAAACTCTCCTGATGTAGGAGTGCAGGTTTGGCACAATGCAGGAGGTCAATGAATGTAGGGATGTACGTACAAACATATGAACTGAGAGCAAGAGTGGGCCACATAACTTCAATAAAATCTTGGTTGACCTGATTACCCCATACATCTGCCTGTACTCCCCTGAGTCTCACTGAGGCTATCCCTATACCCCAAGATTGCAGCAGTTCAAGAAGACAGCTTACAATCACCTTGTCCAAGGTAATTAAGAATAGATAATAAATAAAATTATCGAGATGTATAGCACTGAGGCGGACCCTTCGGTCCAACTCATCCATGCCACCCAGGTATCCTTGGTTAGTCTGTTCCCATTTGCCAGCATTTGGCCCATGTCCCTTCCTATTCACATCCAGATGACTTTTAAATGTTGCAGTTGTACTGGTCTCCGCTGCATCCTCTGTGTCTCAATCCATGCACGCACCACCCTCTGTGTGAAAAAGTTGTCTCTTTGGTCCTTTTTGTATCTTTCCCCTCTCACCTTAAGCCTATGCCTTCTAGTTTTGGACTCCTCTACCCCTATTCACGCTGACCATGTCCCTTATAATTTTATAAACTTCTATAGAGTCGTCCCTCAGCCTCCGACGCTCCAGGGAAAACAGCCTCAGCCTGTTCAGCCTCTCCCTGTAGCTCAGACCCTCCAACCCTGGCAACATCCTTGTAAATCTTTTCTGTACCCTTTCAAGTTTCACAACATCTTTCCTACAGCAGGGAGACCAGAATTAAACACTGTATTCCAAAAGTGGCCTAACCAATGTAACATGATCTGTCAACCCCTGTACTTAATCCACTGACCAATAAAGGCAGTGCTTCAAATGCCCTTTTCATTATCCTATCTACCTGCAACTTCACCTTCAAGGAGCTATGAACCTGCATCTCAAGGTCTCTTTGTTTGACAATATTCCTTCGGACCTTTTTACCATGAAGTGTATCCGTCCTGCCCCAATGTGCCTTCTCAAAATGCATCTATCTACATTAAACTCTATATGCCACTTCTCGGCCCATCTGATCAAGATCCTGTTGTACTCTGAGATAACCACATTCACATCAAAACAATTTATATAGATGACAAAGCAGTGAATCCTGCACTGATCATTGTGGCACACTGCTGGTCACAGGCCTCTAGCCCAAAAGAAAAAATATGTTCCACTGCTTTATCTCTGACCTTGAAGCCAAGTTTGTATCCAAATGGCTGGCTCTCCCTGGATTCTGTGTGATCTAACCTGGCTAATCATATAGTACTTGAGAAATGATCTCACCCATGCCCTGTGTAACTAAAGGATAATCTTCCTACTCCTGATTCAGTTTGTCTCACAATAGACAAGAATGTGCTGTTAGCCTTCCTAATCATTTACCACTCCTGCTCCTTAACCTTCTGTGATTCGTGCACTGGAAGAAGATACTGATCCTGTCAACCTGTTTCACTCATCTTCCAAAGTTCCCATTTTAAAATGATACAACTCTCTGTGTGTCATTAAACAGTTGGGGAACTGAGATATTATTTTTAAAAAACATATCTAGTTAATAGTGCAAAGCTGAAATAAAGATGGGTTTTGTTGTAACAAAGCTGATGGCGGTAGAGAGATAATGTTAACAGATGAGTAGTCAAGAGGCATGAGGTAATGGTTTGGGAGTTTCAGTTCAAACTCCACTCTCACAGGCAGAGAATCTAAATTCAATCCATTAACTAGAATCTCAAATAAGATGCTAGATTCAGGAATCATGTCAATCAAAATACCAGATGATTATAAAAGCCCACCTTGTTCACTGATGTCCTTTGGAAAATCTGTCAGCTTTATCCTGAGTGTGATTCCAGACCTAGAGCAATGTGGTGGTCACAATAATTAGCCTTTACAATGATCTTTAAAACTGCAGAAGAGTACCCAAACTGCTGTACTGTCAGCCAACATGGCAGCTTGCCACCATGACAACGGACAAGAAGTGCTGGTCGTACCAACACAGCGATCGAAATATATTAAAGTTACTCAACTTCCTGCAGGTTACAGGGGGAGCCTCTGCTGTATGATAACGTCAATGTACTCACGTCTTGAGTGCCAGGCCAATACTCTGAATGCAAGAGTTCAAATTCCACCATATGGCTCTATGACTCTTCAGATGCTGACAGAGATGCTGAGCTTTTCCAACAATTTCTGTTTTTGGTTTACAGAGAACATAGAACATTACAATGCAGAACAGGCCCTATGCTCCTTAATGTTGTGTCAGCCTGTAGAACCAATCTGAAGCCCATCTAACCTATGTTATTCCATCTATATCCATATGTTTATCCAATGACCATTGAAATGCCCTTAAAGTTGGCGAGTCTACTACTGTTACAGACAGTGCATTCCACGCCCTACTGCTCTCTGAGTAAAGAAACTCCCTCTGACATCTGTCCGATATCAATCACCCTCAATTTAAAGTTATGTCCCCTCATACTAACCATCATCATCTGAGGAAAAAGGCTCTCACTGTCCACCCTATCTAACCCTCTGATTATCTGGCTTGGCTCTGCCTGTGAGATCTGTTATGCACGCCCGGACTCTCAGCCGCACCGCACGCTGCCCTCGAAGCGGCTGCAGGGGGGACGAGACTGTCACACACCTCCTTCTGGAATGTGCCTATGCAGAGGAAGTCTGGAGAGGAATGCAGTGGTGTTTGTCGATGTTCGTCCCGAGCAGCGCCGTGACGCGGGACTCTGGGCTCTACGGCCTGTTTCCCGGGACGCACACCGAGACGAACATCAACTGCGCCTGGAGGATCATCAACTCAGTGAAGGACGCTCTCTGGGCGGTCCAAAACCTGTTGATCTTCCAGCTGAAGGAGTTGACCCCGACTGAGTGTTGCAGACTGGCACATTCCAAGGTCCAGGACTACGTGTTGAGGGACGCGCTGAAGCTTGGGGCAGCTGCCGTCAAGGCGCGGTGGGGAAAGACCACCGTGTAACATCTGCCTGTCTAAGAACAGGGGGCCCACCCTGTCAGTTAGGCTCTGCTGACGCCTCAGCAGAAGAGCTGGATAGTAAATGTACAGACTTGTATATAGGAAAAATAAATTTCCATGTCTATACGTAAAGAAAAGAAATGTGTGCATAAGAATGACAGGACAGATTGTATAGAGATCCAAATAATTTTATCAATAAAGTATATTTTTGAAATATAAAAAACACCTCAATTAAGTTACAGCTCAACCCTTTCTCTTGAATCAAAACAGCCTCAAGTCCCTCAGCCTTTCCTCATAAAACCTTCCCTCCAGACCAGGCAACATCCCAGTAAATCTCCTCTGAACCCTTTCCAAAGGTTCCACATCCTTCCTATAATGTGGTGACCAGAACTGTACACAATACTCCAGGTGCGGCCGCACCAGAGTTTTGTACAGCTACACCATGATCTCATGGTTCCAAAACTCAATCCCTCTACCAATAAAAGCTAACACACCGTATGCCTTCTTAATAACCCTATCAACCTGGGTGGCAACTTTGAGGAATCAATTTACATGGACACAGAGATCTCTCTGCTCATCTACACAGCCATTCACCCAGTACTCTGTATTCCTGGTACTCCTTCCAAAGTGAATTATCTCACATTTTTCCACATTAAATTCCATTTGCCACCTCTCAGCCCAGCTCTGCAGCCTATCTATGTCCCTCTGTAACCTACAACATTCTTCTGCATAATCCAAAACTCTACTGATCTTAGTGCCATCCGTAAATTTATGATTATCCTTCTACACCCTCATCCAGGCCATTTATCCAATAGAATCTCTACAGTGTGGATACAGGCCCTTCAGCCCAACAAGTCCTCCCTGGCCCTCCAAAGAGTAACCCACCCAGATTTATTCCCCTGCCCTCTATTTACCACCAACTAATACACCTAACCTACAGATCACATGAACAGTATGAGCAATTTAGCACAGCCTAACCTGCACATCTTTGGACTGTAAGAGGAAACCTACACAGACATGGGGAGAATGTGAAAATTCACACAAACAGATGCCTGAGGTGGGAATCGAACCTGGGTCCCATGCACTGTGAGGCAGCAGTGATATCACCAAGCCACCATGCCACCCCTTATAAAAATGAGAAACAGCTGTGGACCCAAAGCAGATCCTTGCAGTACACCACAAGTAACTGAGCTCCAGGATGAACATTTCCCATCAACCACCATCATCTGTCTTCTTTCTGCTAGTCAATTTCTGATCCAAACTGATAAATCACCCTCAATCCCATGCCTCCGTATTTTGTGCAGCAGCCTATCGTGGGGAACCTTATCAAACACTTTACTCAAATCCACACACACCACATCAACCACTTTACCCTCATCCACTGGTTTGGTCACCATCTCAAAGAACTCAGTAAGGTTTGTGAGGCACGACTTCCCCTTCACAAAGGGGTATAAATCCTATCTCTTATCACCTTTCCAAAACTTAACCCACAACCAAAGTAATGCTCACAGGTCTATACTTACCAGGGTTGTCACTACTCCCCTTATTGAACAAGAGGACAACATTTGCTATCCTCCAGTCTTCTGGCACTACTGTCAACAATGATGACATAAAGATCAAAGCCAAAGGCTCTTCAATCTCCTCCTCACCTCCCAGAGGATCCCAGGATAAATCCCACTTGGCCCAGGGGACTTATCAATTTTCACACTTTCCAGAATTGCTAACTCCTCCTCTGTATGAATTTCAATCCCGTCTCATCGAGTAGCGGGATCAGTGCTCTCCTCAGCAACACTCTCTTGTTCCAGAGTAAATACTGACTTGGTCACACTCTCTGTCTGTCACTCTCTAACCTGCAGATCCCATGGATTCAAAATCGCACAAACCCCACGTTCCATGGTTTGGTAACAAACAGATCAATCTAATCTCAGAGCTGGCGAAGTAACAGAAAGCAATATCCACAAATGCAATGAACTGTTACTTGGAAAAGCAAGGGGTCAGCAAGGGGTCAGCAAGAACAGTCAGCAATGTTTCATGAAGGGAAGCTTGTGCTTTCCAAAATTAGGTTTAAGTCAGAGATAATTTACCTACAGTGTGTGGTCAGAGGGTCACCACTGAGAGAGTGCCGCACTGTCGGAGGGTCACCACTGAGAGAGTGCCGCACTGTCGGAGAGTCAGTGCTGAGGGAGTGGGCACTGTCGGAGGGTCAGTGCTGAGGGAGTAGACACTGGGAGAGGGTCAGTGCTGAGGGAGTGGGCACTGTCGGAGGGTCAGTGCTGAGGGTATGCCGCACTGTCGGAGGGTCAGTGCTGAGGGAGTGCCGCACTGTCGGAGGGTCAGTGCTGAGGGTATGCCACACTGTCGGAGGGTCAGTGCTGAGGAGTGCCGCACTGTCGGAGGGTCAGTGCTGAGGGAATGCTGCACTGTCGGAGGGTCAGTGTTGAGGGAGTGCCGCACTGTCAGAGGGTCAGTGCTGAGGGTGTGGGCACTGTCGGAGGGTCGGTGCTGAGGCAGTGGACAATGTTGGAGGGTCAGTGCTGAGGGAGTGGGCACTGTCGGAGGGTCAGTGCTGAGGGAATGCCGCACTGTCAAAGGGTCAGTGCTGAGGGAGTGGGCACTGTCGGAGGGTCAGTGCTGAGGGAGTGGGCACTGTCGGAGGGTCGGTGCTGAGGGAGTGGACAATGTTGGAGGGTCAGTGCTGAGGGAGTGGGCACTGTCGGAGGGTCAGTGCTGAGGGAGTGGGCACTGTGGGAGGGTCAGTGCTGAGGGAGTGCTGGACTGTCGGAGGGTCAGTGCTGAGAGAGTGGGCACTGTCGGAGGGTCAGTGCTGAGAGAGTGGGCACTGTCGAAGGGTCAGTGCTGAGGGGTTGGGCACTGTCGGAGGGTCAGTGCTGAGGGAGTGCCACACTGTTGGAGGGTCAGTGCTGAGGGAGCACCATACTCTCTGGGGGTTTTAGTGCTGAGGGAGTGCTGCACTGTCGGAGGGTCAGTGCTGAGGGAGTGCCGGACTGTCGGAGGCTCAGTGCTGAGTGAATGGACACTGTCGGAGGGTCAGTGCTGAGGGAGCGGGCACTGTCGGAGGGTCAGTGCTGAGGGAGTGCAGCACTGTCGGAGGGTCAGTGCTGGGGGAGTGGGCACTGTCGGAGGGTCAGTGCTGAGAGAGTGCCGCACTGTCGGAGGGTCAGTGCTGAGGGAGTGGGCACTGTCAGAGGATCAGTGCTGAGGGAGTGGGCACTGTCGGACGGTCAGTGTTGAGGGAGTGGGCACAGTCGGAGGGTCGGTGCTGAGGGAGTGCTGCACTGTCAGAGAGTCAGTTTTAAGTGAGTGCTAGCATTGTTTGAAAGAAGTTTAGACCAGAGTGCTACTGGAAAAGCACAGAAGGTCAGGCAGCATCCGAGGAGTAGGAAAATCGACGTTTCTGGCAAAAGCCCTTCCTCAGGAATAGAGGGAAGAAGTTAACGGTGGCACAGTGGTTAGCACTGCTGTCTCACAGCGCCTGAGACCCGGGTTCAATTCCTGACTCAGGGGACTGACTGTGTGGAGTTTGCACGTTCTCCCCGTGTCTGCGTGGGTTTCCTCCGGGTGCTCCGGTTTCCTCCCACAGTCACAAAGATGTGCAGGTCAGGTGAATTGGCCATGCTAAATTGCCCGTAGTGTTAGGTAAGGGGTAAATGTAGGGGTATGGGTGGGTTGCGCTTCGGCGGGTCGGTGTGGACTTGTTGGGCCGAAGGGCCTGTTTCCACACTGTAAGTAATCTAATCAAATCTAATGAGTGATATGGTTTGCCTCCTACAGACATTATCTATTGCCAACAAAATTTTGACAACCTATTGTCAAGATTTTGGTGACAAGAACAGGAAGGCAGATTACTACCTCAATGGAATCAATTTAGGTAAAGGGGCAGTACAGAGAGATCTGGGTGTTCTTGTACACCAGTCAATGAAGGCAAGCATGCAGGTACAGCAGGTAGTGAAGAAGGCTAATAGCATGCTGGCCTTCAGAACAAGAGGGATTGAGTATAGAAGCAAAGAGGTGCTTCTACAGCTGTACAGGGCCCTGGTGAGACCACACCTGGAGTACTGTGTGCAATTCTGGTCTCCAAATTTGAGGAAAGACATTCTGGCTATTGAGGGAGTGCAGCGTAGGTTCACGAGGTCAATTCCTGGAATGGAGGGATTACCTTACACTGGAAGACTGGAGAGACTGGGCTTGTATACCCTTGAGTTTAGAAGACTGAGAGGGGATCTGATTGAGACATATAAGATTATGAATGGATTGGACACTCTGGAGGCAGGAAACATGCTTCCGCTGATGGGTGAGTGCCGAACCAGAGGACACAGCTTAAAAATACGGGTTAGACCATTTAGGACAGAGATGAGGAGAAACTTCTTCACCCAGAGAGTGGTGACTGTGTGGAATGCTCTGCCCTAGAGGGCAGGGGAGGCCCAGTCTCTGGATTCATTTAAGAAAGAGTTGGATAGAGCTCTCAAGGATAGTGGAATCAAGGGTTATGGAGATAAGGCAGGAAGCGAATACTGATTAGGAATGATCAGCCATGATCATATTGAATGGCGGTGCAGGCTCAAAGGGCTGAATGGCCTACTCCTGCACCGATTGTCTATTGTTTATTTCGATCATTTTCTGACTATCTTTGGCAGGACTTTCCAGACCATTCATTCTCAACATTATATAAATATCTCACTTTTCAAAAAGCATACTTTATAAAAGCTGTCGTGCTATTTAAGTGTCAGTTTCCCAACATGTTCAAATCTCACTGATGTGAGTACCAGACCTTGGGCTAATCCTTTTCGGGTGGTGCTTGTAAGCTTCAGTGAATATAGGATAATTTGTTTTGCAATATTTCAATGAATAGATTTTAGCAGATGGTAATACCTGAAATGGTTGCTAAATTCTCTGTTGCCAGAGTTTTATAGTTTGACCATCTATCTGAACATTCGAGGTATTGGCTAACTGAAACCCATTGTAATTGAAACAAAGTTTAATCTCACACCCTGCCTTATTCAGATGTAAATAAACTTGCTCTTTAAGATATAATTATTAGTCAGAAATGAAAACAAGCCAGAGTTTTAATTAACAAGCCCCAGAATCTCTAAAGCCAGAACACGTCAAAGTGACTTAACTTGATCAATGCAATTATTTAATTTGAGTTTATCATGATCTCTGACTCATTTACAAAATCAGAGTCGAAACGGTGGTGCTGGGAAGGGACAGCAGGTCAGGCAGCATCCGAGGATCAGGAGGGTTGACATTTCAGGCATAAGTCCTTCATCAGGAATACCCAAACTATCTCCTGCTTCTCAGATGCTGCCTGACCTGCTGTGCTTTTTCAGCACCACTCTGAACTCTGACCTACAGCAATTGCAGTCCTCACTTTTACCTCATTTCTAAAAGAGCAAATGGATGCCTGTAACAGAAGTGTGGAATACTAAAGTTTTCAGCATCTATATTTCACTGAACTGGTTAGCCATTCACTCTGTGTCGCTCGGTCCCTGAGTAACACAATCTGCTTGACACATAGTCATTTACTGTCCCAACATCAGATCCTTTGGATCATCAGGCTCTCAATCTCTCAGTTTCCTAGTTCTGTCAAGGACAGGTCAATCTGATCTCAGAGTTGGGCAAATTACAGGTACCAATATCCAGAGACAGAGTGGATTGTTAATTGGAAAAGCACGGATTTATTAAGGAACAAACATGAGAAATGCAGGAGAAGCTCAGTAGATCTGGCAGCATCTGTGGAGCAAGGGCCAGAGATAAAGTTTTGAACCTGATTTCATCATAAGCAGGTTCTGAAAAGGAGTCATATCAGACTCAAAACCTTAACTCCGTTTCTTGCTGTTAAAAAAAATCACAAGGTTATAGCCAACAGATTTATTTGAAAGTATAAGCTTTCAGAGCGCTGCTCCGTTATCAGGTGGCGAATGAAGTAGTGCTACATTACGGGGGGTAAACTCCACCTGTTAATTTAAACTAGCAACACAGAAAAGATTTAAACCGTGTGGTAATCAGTGAGAATTCAACAGGCAAAGAACTATCCCCAAAGCCACGATTTAAAGTAAAAATTGACAACTTTATTTTTTAAAAATGTAACAGAATAATTAACTAACAATTGCATACAACTCCTTTCTCTAACCTACCTTTTACCTCCACAATACTGGTCTGATAAAAACAATCCTGATTATGATTTACCAGAAAAAAAATCACATTTCAAACCAGTCAGCTTGCCGAGTGTTCTCTGTATTTTCCTCTGTCTCCTTTTCTTCTTTTTTAGGGAGTTCTGTTTCACAGGTCGTTAATAGATAAAGGTACCTTTAAGAGAGCTATTCTCTGGGCAGTCTGTATATGTGGGTGGCATGGCAGTTCTCCCTGAACTGTTCAATTTTTCCCAGTTTTATACTCCAAAGCATCAGGCAATTTCATTGGTTTTAATATTGTCAAAACACTCAATTCAAACTTGATTGGAGTATAGTATTTTGGGGCATAATTTAAACTGATTGGCCAAACTTGAATTTGTTTTTTATATCCAGGCAACCGGCTACTCTAGCTATTTGACCAAATGTTACATTATAAAACCTTTCCAGTACTCTGTGTGCCTCTCTCAGTCCTTGCTCGCTTTTTCACTCTCTGAAAAGTACAGGACCCCTTACACCATCAGAACATCTCCCCCCTTAATAAAAGAACCATCATAATGAAAAGATGGCTTCATTTTGTTTTCTGTTCTTTCAACACATTACCATAACATACAGGTAACTTTAATCTAAGTTCACCGTAACATCTTCCCATATATATATAACATTGGAGAGATGATCCTATTTATACTTTATCAGTTAAATTCATAATAACGTTCTGCAATTATATTCCTATGACCCACAATGTGTACGATTTTTAAATTAAATGTCTGTAACATAAGACTCCAATGAAATAGTCTCATATTCTTGTCTTTAAAATGTTCTAAGAATGTAAGTGCATTGTGATGCGTGTACACCACTGTCTCCAACACGTGTTTGTGACATTGTGATCCGTGTACACCACTGTCTCCAACACGTGTTTGTGACATTGTGATCCGTGTACGCCACTGTCTCCAACACGTGTTTGTGACATTGTGATCCGTGTACACACTGTCTCCAACACGTGTTTGTGACATTGTGATCTGTGTACACCACTGTCTCCAACACGTGTTTGTGACATTGTGATCCGTGTACACCACTGTTTCCAACACGTGTTTGTGACATTGTGATCCGTGTACACACTGTCTCCAACACGTGTTTGTGACATTGTGATCCGTGTACACACTGTCTCCAACACGTGTTTGTGACATTGTGATCCGTGTACGCCACTGTTTCCAACACGCGTTTGTGACATTGTGATCCGTGTACGCCACTGTCTCCAACACGTGTTTGTGACATTGTGATCCGTGTACACACTGTCTCCAACACGTGTTTGTGACATTGTGATCCGTGTACACCACTGTTTCCAACACGTGTTTGTGACATTGTGATCCGTGTACACCACTGTCTCCAACACGTGTTTGTGATATTGTGATCCGTGTACACACTGTCTCCAACACGTGTTTGTGACATTGTGATCCGTGTACACCACTGTCTCCAACACGTGTTTGTGACATTGTGATCCGTGTACACACTGTCTCCAACACGTGTTTGTGACATTGTGATCCGTGTACACCACTGTCTCCAACACGTGTTTGTGACATTGTGATCCGTGTACACCACTGTCTCCAACACGTGTTTGTGACATTGTGATCCGTGTACACCACTGTCTCCAACACGTGTTTGTGACAAACATATTAAAGTGTTGTCAGGCCAGGACTCAATCGTTCCTCTTTGACTGTGGAGTGTTTTATCTGGTGGATGTTGATCTGCTTGGAAAAGTAACCAACTGGCAGTTCAATCCCACCCTCCGCGTCCCGTAGGAATCCAGCTCCAACCCCAATGTCTCTAGCCTCGATGGTGACTTTAAAAGGTTTTGAAAAGCTTGGTTTAGCTAAAACTGGTTTGATGGTTAATATCGATTTCAAACGGCCGAATACCCCTGGCATTGGTCTGTCCACCGAAATGCTGTGTTCTTCTTCAGCAGTTCAGTTAACGGTGCCATGACACTGCTGACGTTTGGAACAAACTTCTGATAGAATCTGCTGAGTCCTAAGAATTGAAGCACCGCTTTGTCGAGATTGGTTATGGGAATTCCTCGATGGCCTTCATCTTTGTGTTCTGTGGGGTCAATCTTCCACCACCGATGTTAGGTCCCAAGAACTCCAACTCTTGTTTTCACTAATTCTGTTTTATTTAAGTTTATCACCAGTTTTGCTTCTCGTAGTCATTCAAAGAGCTCTACCAACTGTACCATGTGATCTTGCCAGGACTTACTAAAGATCACTACATCGTCCATACAGACTGCATAGTTGGTTAACCCAGCCACAACTCTGTTCATGAGTCTTTGGAGTGTGGTGGGTGCATTCTCCATTCCAAAGGGCATCCTTTTAAACTGATATAGCCCCCCATTTGGGTTATAAATGCAGAAATTTCTTTGCCGATCTCTGATAAAGGTACATGCCAGTTACCAGGCAGTATGTCCAACTTGGTGATGTAACTGACTTTCTCGATACAGTCCTCCAATCTAGGAATTGGATATGAGTCCGATGTTGTAAGGGTGTTGACCTTCTGATAATCCACGCAGAATCGTTGAGTCCCGTCTGTTTTGGAAACTAAGACGATCGGTGACCTCGATTCGCTCTGGCTGGCTTCGATGATGTCCTCGTTGAGCATGGCCTCTACCTCCAACTGGGCCTGTCTCATAGGGGTGGTGTTTTATCAGAGCAGTATTCCCTACGCCTACTTCATGTACAATAGCATTAGTCCATCCCATCTGGTTCTTACATATATCCTTATCCTGCAGTCACAAACTCTTCAACTCCGTTCTCTGCTCCTGAGACAGATAGCTTACTAACCTATCCCACTCCTCAAGGACTTCTTCATTTTTTAATCTATTTTGAGGCACATCAACATCCACATCATCTGGATTTGATTCCTCACTCTGCAGGGCTGTAACTTACATTTGTTTCTCCAGTTCTTTCTCTCTAGTATACTATGGGTTTAACATGTTCATATGACATACTCAATACCTATTTTTATTTCTATCTGGCATCTTTACTAAATAGTTCACCTGACTCAACACTTTCTCAATTTGATAGGGACCATTAAACCTGACTTTGAAAGCATCTCCTATCACTGGCAACAGGACTAACATGTCATCTACTTGGGAAAAATTCAACTCTCAGCTTTTATCTGCCAAATGCTTCACTCTGTACTGCCAAATGCTTCATTCCTTCTTTGGGTGCTGTATTTAATCTCTCCCTCACCTCTGATACATAATCTCTGACTTTGATCCTGTCAATTTTTCTTTAATTAATTTCAAAGGGCCTCTCATTTTCTGCCTGAATACTAATTGGAGGGAGTTAACTGAATAGATTCATTTGGAGCATCCCTAATGGTAAACAATATGAATGGGACCCTTTATCCCAATCATTCGGGTAATCCTGATGGCCTGCTCTCAACATGGGCTCAGGGCCTGATGCCACCTATCCACAGCTCTCTGGGAGTCAGGATAATATGCACTGGTTTAAAGTGTAGTCTACCTAAGCAACCCATAACCTCCTTAAGCCCAGCAGTAAAATGTGACCCTTGGTCTGACTGAATCTCTCTGGGTAGCCCATTCCGTGTGAAGAAAGCTCCTAACTCCTCTACCACTCTCTTCACCTTGATATTCCGGCATGGAATTGCCTCTGGAAATCTGGTAGACACATCCATTATGGTTCCCAGTTTTAGTTCTCAGGAGGGGACCTACACAATCGATTATAACCCGGGTGAAAGATTCTTCAAATGCAGGAATTAGCAACAAAGGGACTGGGTTTATTATGGCTTGTGGCTTACCCACCATTTGGCATGTTTGGTAAAAGTTAACCACAATCTTGGGCATTCCAGGCCAATAAAAATGTTTTGTACCTTAGCCTGAGTCTTTCGTACCCCTAGGGTACAGGTAGTTCCTGTGCCATCTGTAACGCCTCCTGTCTGGATGCTATCGGTAACACACCCTAGTGCCCTTTGGCCCATTCCTCCTCCACATTAACATGCTGTCATCCCCATTTCTACCTTAGGATTCTATCTTTCAGATAATAATCCTTCAGAATATTCTCTGCCTCCTTTTCAGAGTATGCACCCACATATATATCTTTTGTCACCTTGTCTTGCTGTTGCAAGTCCATTAGCCTTTCAGGAGTAAACTCTTCTGTCTGACCCTCTCCCTGTTCAGGTTTCGCCTGCACCATTACATCGAACAGGGGGTCCACAAACCCAACCACAACTCCTTCATCTTTCTCTCTAGTTTTTGTTTTGTGTTGTGACTTACGATAGTGGGATTTTGTTACTGCACAGTCTGGGAAAATACCAGGAATATTTCTGTTTTAGCTCCTCAGTTTCTCGGTCTTCCCTGGGCTTCCCCACAACAAGGGGGTCTCACTCCCACCGCGGATCCTGCCTAATCATTCCCAAGAACAAACTGACACTCTGTCAGTCAGTCCCACTGTAACTTCCCCAGTCTTGAGCTGACACTCCAACCTGATCTTACACACAGGGGAACACTAAATCTCTGCCCACCTATCTCACAAACTGCCACAATCTCAGGTAACAGATCAGAAAGAGTACAGATTCACTCATCCCTTACTATCAGTAACTGGTTAGATCCTGTACCTCTCTGAATTATAGCTTCTTGTCCTTCTCTCACCCTGAGTTAACTTTACCCACAGAGGTGAATTCTTTGGGGAGCTCAGGTACTAACTCCATACCCAGCCCCTGCCTGGGCTGTGCACTTTCCTGCAGCTCCTTGGCTCTCCTTGGGGTCTCCTTTACTCCCTTCACTCAGGCCACTGGCTCAGCTTCTTTTATCACACTTTTTCCCACAGGGCCTTTCTTTAACCACCAGCACCGGGATGTTACGTGTCCTACTTTACTACAGTGGAAACACCTGAGGCCTTTTACCTCCTTTCCACCCTCTCGGGCTTCTTTTTTATCCTGTGGTAAATCCTTACCAGTGTTCTGTACTCTTTGTTTTATAGCGTAGGCTGTCCTCTCCTACTTTCTATCCCTCACAGGATGAAGTTCTGACTGGAAGCTTGTCTTATTCACCAACATGTTTCATCTGTTAACCCTACTGCCCTTCTCACTGCCTGAACTTTCTGTTCCTCCACCTGAATTCTTATCATCTCTGGAAGTGAGTTTTCAAATTCCACCAGTAGAATAATCTGTCTTAAAGCCTCAAAGGTACTCTCTATTTTTAAAGCACGCACCCATCAATCAAAATGACTATGTTTAATTCTTTTGAACTCAACATTAGTCTTGCCAGGTTCTCTTTGTGTTTCTGAACCATTGTCTATCTGCTTCTGGTACCAATTCATAAACACTAATAGCCCATTTAACCTCTTCATAATCTCTTGACCCCTGACCTGACAGTGTGGCAAACACCTGACTAGCTCTGCCTGCCAGTTTAGTCTGAACTACCATTACCCATAAACCCTCGGACCACCCCATCTGCCTGACCAATTTTTCAAATGAAGTAAAGAAGGCTTCAACATCTTTCTCATCAAAATGTGGCCGAGTTTTAACACAATTATACATGTCACCATCTTCTCTTTTAATCTCCATCCCGTTAACTTGGCTTTGCTGACTCAGTCACAAACTCTCAAGTTCAAATTCTCTCTCTCCTTGCTCAGCCAAGAACCTTCTCTCTCTCTCTCTCTCTCTCTCTGTTTATCTTCTTACTCCATTTCCTCTATTGTAATTTAAGTTTTACTACCTCTACTGCACTTGTCTGTTTCTCTGATACACCTAAAGTGTTTGAGGAATTCCCTGACAAAGTCAGCTTTCCTTTTGTTTCTGATTAAACCCAAATCTAACTTATTTGTTAACTCCAAAAGCATGGCCTTTTTTATCCCTCCTAAACCTTTTTGGCAAATTTGAGGATCATCTTGAAACCGCAGAACCTCTTTCGCAATTTTAAGAGCCATTTCTCTCACTTCGAAATTAATCAACCACAAGCCACCGAAATTAAACAAATTGTCTCGCCTACATTTTATTTAAAGATCCAGGACACTAACCTGCAAATGTTTAAATCTGCTGGGCATTTATTGAACCCCAAATCTATTCTAATCTGCCTAAACTTGTTCAAATCACGAATCTGAGACCCAAACTGTCAAATCCTGACAAGCCCCTAAACTGTTATGACACAGGGTAAACCATTCCCACCCACCCCCCCACGCCCCAACCCTTCTACAACACAGAAAAGATTTAAACCATGCGGTAATCAGTGAAAATTAAAGAGGCAAAGAACTATCCCAAAAGTCACTATTTAAAGGAAAAATTAACAACTATATTTTTTAAAGTCTAACAGAGAATAATTAACTAACAAGTATTTGCAACTCCTTTCTCTAATGCATCTTTTAACTTCCCCTCGATAATACTGATCCGATAAAAAAAATCCTTATTATGATTTACCAAAAAAAAGTATAATCACGTTTCAAAACCAGTCAGCTTGCTGAGTGTCCTCTGTATTTTCCTCTGTCTCCTTTTTTCCCTTTGAGAGTTCTGTTTCACAGGTCATTGATAGATAAAGATACTTTCAAACAGCTATTCTCTGGGCAATCTGTATATATTGGTGACCTGACAGCTTTCCCTCAACTGTTCAATTATTCCTGATTTTATACCCCAAGCATTGGATCATTTCATTGGTTTTAATATTGGTAAAACATTAAATTCAAACGGGATTGGAGTTTGGTATCTTGGGGCATAATTTAAACTGATTGGCTGAATTTGAATTTGTTTCTTTTTGTATCCAGGCTACCAACTACTCTAGCTGTTTGACCAAATGTTACATTTTAAATTTTGCAGTACTGTGTGTGCTTCTCTAAGTCCTTGCTAGTTTTTCACTCTCCGAAAGGTACAGTACCCTTACACCTTCAAAACAGCAAGTTCATAGGACACAGAATTTATAGTAAAAGAACAAAGTGTTATACAGCTGATGGGATGTGTTGAACAAACCGAGACTACTGTAAAGCCTTTCATAATTTAGAATAAGGATATCGGTTTCAATTTATTCTAAGTGATTAAAGACTTAACAGCAACCAAGGTTTGTTCAATACATCTCATCAGTTGTATAACACTTTGATCTTTTACTATAAATTCTGTGTCCTATGATCCTGATTGATTAGCTACCTGATGAAGGAGCAGCGCTCAGAAAGCTAGAGCTTCCCAATAAACCTGTTGGACAATAACCTGGTGTTACATGATTTTTTTAACTTTTTCCACCTTAGTCCAACACGGCACCTCCACATCATTCATAGATGCTGCCAAGCATCCCGAGTTCCTCCAGCATTGTCGGTGCTTGTTTCAGAGTCCTGAAGAAGGGTTAATACCTGAAACATTGACTTCCCCACCTCCTGATGCTGCCTGCCTTGCTGTGTCCCTTTCCCTCCTGATACTGCCTGCCTTGCTGTGTCCCTCTCCCTCCTGATGCTGCCTGCCTTGCTGTGTCCCTCTCCCTCCTGATGCTGCCTGCCTTGCTGTGTTCCCTCTCCCTCCTGATGCTGCCTGCCTTGCTGTGTTCCCCTCCCTCCTGATGCTGCCTGCCTTGCTGTGTTCCCCTCCCTCCTGATGCTGCCTGCCTTGCTGTGTTCCCTCTCCCTCCTGTTGCTGCCTGCCTTGCTGTGTTCCCTCTCTCTCCTGATACTGCCTGCCTTGCTGTGTTCCCCCAGCCTCCTGATGCTGCCTGCCTTGCTGTGTTCCCTCTCCCTCCTGATGCTGCCTGCCTTGCTGTGTCCCTCTCCCTCCTGATGCTGCCTGCCTTGCTGTGTTCTTCCAGCCTGCTGCTTATCTACTCTGTTTCAGTTTTCCAGCATCTGCAGTGTTTTGTTTTTATTCGAGTGGTTTAATTAGGGGAAAGTTGTGCCTTATTAACGGAACTAAGTTACTTGTTAACTCAGTCAGCCTGTCTTTCAATATTCTACTCATGCTGTTTCCTGGCCTCTTGCAATTTCACAAGGTCATTCATATTAATGTTCTCGATCACTAACAGAATGATGGAAATGGGGGTCAGGTGATCTCTCTGCTGGTTGGATCATACCCAGCCCAATGGAAAAAGGTTGTTGCAGGTAAGTCATCTCTACTCCAGGATATCTGGGCAGCAGTTCCTCAGGGTCGTGTCCTTGGGCCAACTGTCTTCATTGCTTCATCATTGATCTACAATAAGATAAAGCCAGTAGTTAGTGTATGAAAAGCACTGGCCAGAAACGTGGTGGCTGCAGGTTCAAGTGAGGCATTCACGAGAACATTGGATGGTTACTTAAATCATAACAATATGTAGATTGGCAATAGGTTAAGTTGCTTAATGAGCCAGTGTAGACATGATGGGCTGAATGGCCTACTTTTCTATCCTCCCTAATTTCTAATAGGAGAGCTAACCTCGTTAGACAACTACTTAGGGGTTCATACCTATCCACCCACTCAAGCTGCTCTGGAGAATGTTGGAGGAGAGATCCTGCAGTTTTCTGAATTCGGAGGAGATTGTTTTGAAGGGATGAGGACATAACTGGCTAGGTTAGCAGTTATTGCCCAGAAGGCAGTTAATAATGGATTCCTGGTCATTGTTAGATTCATAATTCCTAATATTTCCTGGATTCAAATTGCTTCATCTGCCATGGCAGGAGTAGAACCAGGGTCCCCAGATAAATAGTCCAGAGCTAATATCACTGGGCCATGGCTCCCCTTTAAACTGGGGTTGACATTAGATAATATACTTTAAAGATTTCAACCCATCAAACAGAATCCAGAATTGATTTCTTTGTCTAAACCATTGGGTAACAGCTGGTATAATTTAATTCCACAGTTTTGGGTCTTTCACAAATGGAGTTCAATGTAGCTAAGTATGAAGTGATTCACTTTGGTAAGAGTAACAAGAAAATGGAGTACTGGGCGAATGGTCGGATACTTGGTAGTGTGGATGAGCAGAGGGACGTTGGTGTCCATGTACACAGATCTCTGAAAGTTACCACCCAGGTAAATAGTGCTGTGAAGAAGGCATATGGCGTACTGGCTTTTTTTAGATTAGATTTACAGTGTGGAAACAGGCCCTTCGGCCCAACAAGTCCACACCGACCCGCCGAAGCGAAACCCACCCATACCCCTACATTTACCCCTTACCTAACACTACGGGCAATTTAGCATGGCCAATTCACCTGACCCGCACATCTTTGTGACTGTGGGAGGAAACCGGAGCACCCGGAGGAAACCCACGCTGACACGGGGAGAACGTGCAAACTCCACACAGTCAGTCGCCTGAGTCGGGAATTGAACCCGGGTCTTCAAGCGCTGTGAGGCAGCAGTGCTAACCACTGTGCCACCGTGCCGCCCACCAATTTTATTGGTAGAGGAATTGAGTTCCGGAGTCCTGAGGTCATGTTGCAGTTGTATAAGACTCTGGTGCAGCCGCTTCTGGAGTATTGTGTGCAGTTTTGGTTGCCCTACTATAGGAAGGATGTGGAGGCACTGGAACGGGTGCAGAGGAGGTTTACCAGGCTGTTGCCTGGTATGGTAGGAAGATCGTATGAGGTAAGGCTGAGTCACTTGGGGCTGTTCTCATTGGAGAAAAGAAGGTTTAGGGGTGACTTGATAGAGGAGTACAAGATGATTAGGGGTTTAGATAGGGTTGACAATGAGAACCTTTTTCCACGTATGGAGTCAGCTATTACGAGGGGGCATAGCTTTAAATTAAGGGGTGGTAGGTATAGGACAGATATTAGGGGTAGATTCTTTACTCAGCGAGTCGTGAGTTCATGGAATGCCCTGCCAGTAACAGTGGTGGACTCTACTTCTTTATGGGCATCTAAACGGGCATTGGATAGATATATGGAGGATAGTGGGCTATTGTAGGTTAGGTGGGCTTGGATCGGCGCAACATCGAGGGCCAAAGGGCCTGTACTGCGCTGTATTTTTCTATGTTCTAAGTCCCCTCCATCCTCAGTCAGTCAGGTTTTGACATCATCTTTCATCAACAGTAGAATGAAAAAGGCACAATTATACTGTTAACTGTTTTCTGCAGACAAGTGGAAAGGGTATTTCAAATTACAGACAGCCGTCAACATGAGCAGTTATTATGGGGGATGGAGACTGGAATGCTGGAGCAGCAAGAGCAAGTATTGATGGGTTGTGTTCAGGACAGTTTCCAACAGCAGTATATGTGTCCAGTCCTAATAAGAAAGGATACATTGTGGGATCAGATCTTAGAAAGGAGGTCATAGAGTTATACAGCATGGAAACAGACCCTTCGGTCTAACTAGTCCATGCTGACCATGTTCCCAAACTAGGCAAAAGTGAGGACTACAGAGTTTAGATCAGAGTGATGCTGGAAAAGCACAGCAGGTCAAGTAGCATCCGAGGAACAGAAAAATTGACGTTTCAGGAAAAAGCCTTTCATCAGGAATAGGATGAAGGAATATTCCTGATGAAGGGCTTTTGCCCGAAACGTCAATTTTCCTGCTCCTCGGATGCTGCCTGACCTGCTGTGCTTTTCCAGCACCACTCTGATCTAAACCCATGTTCCCAAACTAAACTACTTGCCTACATTTTACCCATATTCCTCCAAACCTTTCCTAGCCTATTCAGCCTCTCCCTGTAGTTCAAACTGGGTAAGGGCTTTTGCCTGAAATGTTGATTTTGCTGCTCCTTGGATGCTGCCTGAACTGCTGTGCTCTTCCAGCACCACTAATCCAGACTGTAGTTCAAATCCTCTAACCATCTCTGGGGTTGGGGAGGCAATTGTCTAGTGGTATTATCATTAGACCATTAATCAAGAGACCCGTAATATTCTGGGGACCTGGGTTTGAATCCTGCCTCTGCAGATGGTGTAATTTAAATTCAGTAAACTCTGACAATGGCCACTAATCCATTATTGATTGGCTGGAAAAAAAACCCATCTGGTTCATTAATGTCCTTTAGGGAAGGAAACAGCATCCTGACCTGATCTGGCCTACACGTGACTCCAAACTACCATAATGTGGTTGGCCCTTAACTGCCCTCTGGGCAATTAGGGATGGGAAATAAATGCCAGGACTGTCTTCATGCTGGGAATGAATTGTTTAAAACTCATTGTAAATCTTTTCGGAACTCTAGATTTTTTCCTGTTTGATGTAACCTGTGTCCAAGTTATTTTTTATCCCCCTGGCATGTATATCCTTGCTCACTACAATCTGCCTGTACTGCTCATAAACAAAGCTTTTAACTGTACTTAGGTATCACATGACAACAAATCACTCAAGTTTAACATCATCCGATTGTCTGCTCGTTGACAATGGCCCTTTGTTCAGTTAGCTGATCTTCTCTCCAATCTCTTGTTGCGACCAATCCTGCTCGGCTCCATTGACGTACACTCTCTACCTGCTGGTTTCTCTTACTCAGGATTATTACATGTCATTCTCTACCCATCCCAATCCTTATGATACAATGATTACTGTCTCCTAATATACCGCACTGACAGTTGGCCCACCTGGAGTTGGGGACGTCATGTTGGGGTTGTACAGACATTGGTGAGGCCCCTTCTGGAATACTGTGTCCAGTTCTGGGCACCCTGTTATAGGAAGGATATTATTAAACTGGAGAGGGTTCTGGAGAGATTTCCCAGGATGTGAATGGGAGGTTTGAGTTATAACAATAGGCCAAAGAGGCTGGAACTGTTTTCCCTGAAGCATTGAAGATTGTGGGATGATCTTTTGGAGGTTTCTAAAATCATGAGGGGCATAGACAAGGTAAATAGCCAAAGTATTTTCCATGGGATGGGGGAGCCAGAATTAGAGGACATATTTTTAAGGTGAGGGGAGTAAATTTTCAAAAGGACATGGGGGGCAATGTCTTTACACAGAATTACACAACGCCAGGTCATAGTTCCTGAAAAAAATTTAGATTAAGTCTTTCATCTTTTAGAATGGGATATGGTGGTTTGGTTCTTTAATATGTAAATCCCAAAATTACATTCTCAAGATGGCGTCAGCTTATCTAATAATAATAATAATAATAATCATCATCATCATCATCATCTCAGCTCAGACAATGCATTCAATGTGTGAAGGTGAAGTCAGTGCTAATGTTGAGTCAATTCTATTCCTAAAAAGGAGTTTACAGAATCCTACATGGATTTATGCAGTTTTTGAGCAAAATAAAGTGTAATGCTGCAATTTAGATTAAATTGGGATATCTGGTCAGCATGGACAACTTAGAACAAAGGGTTTGTTTCCATGCTATACATCTCTGTGACACTAATTCTGATAGTGTCGAGGAATATTCCCTCAAATGGGAAAGGTAGGGCAAACAAATCCTGGGATGACAGAGCAAACAAAGAGTACTTTAGAAAGAAAAATGGTGCTGATCAAAGAGTAATGCAAAAAATACAATTGATGGTCAAGAATATACCAAATGTTTAGAGAGGAGGTGAGAAAGGACAGGAGAAACAAAGAGGGAATACAAGTAAAGATTAGCAGCTAACATACAGGGAGTCTCCTACTGGGAGATAAAGAGTAACAGAAAGGTAAAAGAAGGAAAAGGCCAATCAGATATTTAAAATGACTTTTAAACATGAAGGCAACAGGCTTGCCTGAAGTATTAAATGCACATTTTGCATCTACTGCATCCACACTGTCGGAGGGTCAGTGCTGAGGGAGTGCCGCACTGTCGGAGGGTCAGTGCTGAGGGAGTGCCGCACAGTCGGAGGGTCAGTGCTGAGGGAGTGGGCACTGTCAGAGGGTCAGTGCTGAGGGAGTACTGCACTGTCAGAGGGTCAGTGTTGAGGGAGTGCCGCACTGTTGGAGGGTCAGTGCTGAGGGAGTGGGCCCTGTCGGAGGATCAGTGCTGAGGGAGTGGGCACTGTCGGAGGGTCAGTGTTGAGGGAGTGCCGCACTGCCAGAGGGTCAGTGTTGAGGGAGTGCCGCACTGTCGGAGGGTCAGTGCTGAGGGAGTGCCGCACAGTCGGAGGGTCAGTGCTGAGGGAGTACTGCACTGTCAGAGGGTCAGTGCTGAGGGAGTACTGCACTGTCAGAGGGTCAGTGCTGAGGGAGTGGGCACTGTCGGAGGGTCAGTGCTGAGGGAGTACTGCACTGTCAGAGGGTCAGTGCTGAGGAAGTGAGCACTGTCAGAGGGTCAGTGCTGAGGAAGTGAGCACTGTCGGAGGATCAGTGCTGAGGGAGTGGGCACTGTCGGAGGATCAGTGCTGAGGGAGTGGGCACTGTCGGAGGGTCAGTGTTGAGGGAGTGCCGCACTGCCAGAGGGTCAGTGCTGGGGAGTGCTGCACAGTCAGAGGGTCAGTGCTGAGGGAGTGGGCACTGTCGGAGGGTCAGTGCTGAGGAAGTGGGCACTGTCAGAGGGTCAGTGCTGAGGGAGTGCCGCACTGTCGGAGGGTCAGTGCTGAGGGAGTGGGCACTGTCAGAGGGTCAGTGCTGAGGGAGTGCCGCACTGTCGGAGGGTCAGTGCTGAGGGAGTGGGCACTGTCAGAGGGTCAGTGCTGAGGGAGTGGGCCCTGTCGGAGGATCAGTGCTGAGGGAGTGGGCACTGTCGGAGGGTCAGTGTTGAGGGAGTGCCGCACTGCCAGAGGGTCAGTGTTGAGGGAGTGCCGCACTGTCGGAGGGTCAGTGCTGAGGGAGTGCCGCACAGTCGGAGGGTCAGTGCTGAGGGAGTACTGCACTGTCAGAGGGTCAGTGCTGAGGGAGTACTGCACTGTCAGAGGGTCAGTGCTGAGGGAGTGGGCACTGTCGGAGGGTCAGTGCTGAGGGAGTACTGCACTGTCAGAGGGTCAGTGCTGAGGAAGTGAGCACTGTCAGAGGGTCAGTGCTGAGGAAGTGAGCACTGTCGGAGGATCAGTGCTGAGGGAGTGGGCACTGTCGGAGGATCAGTGCTGAGGGAGTGGGCACTGTCGGAGGGTCAGTGTTGAGGGAGTGCCGCACTGCCAGAGGGTCAGTGCTGGGGAGTGCTGCACAGTCAGAGGGTCAGTGCTGAGGGAGTGGGCACTGTCCGATGATCAGTGCTGAGGAAGTGGGCACTGTCAGAGGGTCAGTGCTGAGGGAGTGCCGCACTGTCGGAGGGTCAGTGCTGAGGGAGTGGGCACTGTCAGAGGGTCAGTGCTGAGGGAGTGCCGCACTGTCGGAGGGTCAGTGCTGAGGGAGTGGACACTGTCAGAGGGTCAGTGCTGAGGGAGTACCACAATGTCGGAGGGTCAGTGCTGAGGGAGTGCCGCACTGTCGGGGGGTCAATGTTGAGGGAGTGCCGCACTGTCAGAGGGTCAGTGCTGAGGGAATGGGCACTGTCGGAGGGTCAGTGTTGAGGGAGGACCGCACTGTTGGAGAGTCAGCGCTGAGGGAGTGCCACACTGTCGGAGGGTCAGTGCTTAGGGAGGACAGCACTGCCGGAGGGTCAGTCCTGGGGAGTGCTGCACAGTCAGAGGGTCAGTGTTGAGGGAGTGGGCACTGTCGGAGGGTCAGTGCTGAGGGAGTGCCGCACTGCCGGAGGGTCAGTGTTGAGGGAGTGCTGCACAGTCAGAGGGTCAGTGTTGAGGGAGTGCCGCACTGTCGGAGGGTCAGTGCTGAGGGAGTGCCGCACTGTCGGAGGGTCAGTGTTGAGGGAGTGCCGCACTGTCAGAGGGTCAGTGTTGAGGGAGTGGGCACTGTCGGAGGGTCAGTGTTGAGGGAGTGCCGCACTGCCGGAGGGTCAGTGTTGAGGGAGTGCTGCACAGTCAGAGGGTCAGTGTTGAGGGAGTGCCGCACTGTCGGAGGGTCAGTGCTGAGGGAGTGCCGCACTGTCGGAGGGTCAGTGTTGAGGGAGTGCCGCACTGTCAGAGGGTCAGTGTTGAGGGAGTGGGCACTGTCGGAGGGTCAGTGCTGAGGGAGTGCCGCACTGCCGGAGGGTCAGTGTTGAGGGAGTGCTGCACAGTCAGAGGGTCAGTGTTGAGGGAGTGCCGCACTGTCGGAGGGTCAGTGCTGAGGGAGTGCCGCACTGTCGGAGGGTCAGTGTTGAGGGAGTGCCGCACAGTCAGAGGGTCAGTGTTGAGGGAGTGGGCACTGTCAGAGGGTCAGTGTTGAGGAAGTGGGCACTGTCAGAGGATCAGTGCTGAGGGAGTGCCACACTGTTGGAGAGTCAGTGCTGAGGGAGTGCCACACTGTCGGAGGGTCAGTGCTGAGGGAGGACAGCACTGCCGGAGGGTCAGTCCTGGGGAGTGCTGCACAGTCAGAGGGTCAGTGTTGAGGGAGTGGGCACTGTCGGAGGGTCAGTGCTGAGGGAGTGCCGCACTGCCGGAGGGTCAGTGTTGAGGGAGTGCTGCACAGTCAGAGGGTCAGTGTTGAGGGAGTGCCGCACTGTCGGAGGGTCAGTGCTGAGGGAGTGCCGCACTGTCGGAGGGTCAGTGTTGAGGGAGTGCCGCACTGTCAGAGGGTCAGTGTTGAGGGAGTGGGCACTGTCGGAGGGTCAGTGTTGAGGGAGTGCCGCACTGCCGGAGGGTCAGTGTTGAGGGAGTGCTGCACAGTCAGAGGGTCAGTGTTGAGGGAGTGCCGCACTGTCGGAGGGTCAGTGCTGAGGGAGTGCCGCACTGTCGGAGGGTCAGTGTTGAGGGAGTGCCGCACTGTCAGAGGGTCAGTGTTGAGGGAGTGGGCACTGTCGGAGGGTCAGTGCTGAGGGAGTGCCGCACTGCCGGAGGGTCAGTGCTGGGGAGTGCTGCACAGTCAGAGGGTCAGTGCTGAGGGAGTGCCGCACTGTCGGAGGGTCAGTGCTGAGGGAGTGGGCACTGTCGGAGGGTCAGTGTTGAGGGAGTGGGCACTGCCGGAGGGTCAGTGCTGAGGGAGTGCCGCACTGTCGGAGGATCAGTGTTGAGGGAGTGCCACACTGTCGGAGGGTCAGTGCTGAGGGAGTGGGCACTGTCGGAGGGTCAGTGTTGAGGGAGTGGGCACTGCCGGAGGGTCAGTGCTGAGGGAGTGCCGCACTGTCGGAGGGTCAGTGTTGAGGGAGTGCCACACTGTCGGAGGGTCAGTGCTGAGGGAGTGGGCACTGTCGGAGGGTCAGTGTTGAGGGAGTGCCGCACAGTCTGAGTTCTTGTTTTCTGCATTAATTGTTGTACTAATGGCCAATTTGAGTGTCTGACTGACATGAAAGGGTGTACAACGCCATTCTGAAGACATGAAACTCTCTGCAGTCAGTATTTGTCTCTTGATGAACTTCTCTCAAATGTGATCACATTCCTGCCCGAGCCTACATGAGCTAGTTCCTGCCATTCGAACTATGACTGCACTTCAAGGAGGTTATTGACCGAGAAGCCTTGTAACTTATCTGGATGTCAATGATGATCCTTTATAGGTGGAGAGGTTGAGATTATTATATCCACAACAATGAGCTTAATAATATTGAATTGGAATAAGTAGTTAATGCCAGTGGCCTTTACTCTGTCACTGTTATCCCAAATCCTCTTTGTAACGCTTTAATTCCTTTGACTTGCCCAAGGGCTACAGACTAAACTCCCATCAACACCTGGTCCCGATAGTATCATTCCTTCTGGGAGACGTTCAGGTTTTTCACTGAAGTAACCTTGAACTGTGTCGCACGTAATCATTAACCTTAGATTTCTCCAAATAGTTTAATTGCAACAAGGAGAACGGAACTTTCCATGATTCAAATGGAGATAGAAAATCACATTAGCAGTGAATATATGACCAGATCTGTCATGTTGTTGCAATAAAACAAGGAGCAGAGATTTCTGGCAGCGAGAGGAAATGAGGCCACAAGGTTCCCTTGAGCTCAACTCTCAAGTATCCACCTGCCAGATCATACCCTGCTCTCAACCACAATAAAGCCTGGACTCCCAGGCTCACTGATAACCAGGTCACAACACTGGATCCTAGAATAAAAGAATGGGCTGTTCTATATTTAAACATGTCAGAGGGTAAATGATCAAGTAAACACTGTTATGCAGAGGGACAGCCATATCCCAGTGGGGCACTTGGGGAGGTTGACTGGGTGTGAGAGGGTGGTGAGGGGGTAAGGGAGATTTGTGATGGAGACCGGAGAGAGTTTTGTGAGAGGGGTGAAGAGGATGTTATGAGGGGTTTGAGGTAGCTCGAGAGGGAGTTGTGGAGAGGGTGGAGATGGAGACCAGTGAGAAAGTTATAGAGGAAGTGGAGAGTGGATGGTGAAGGAGTTAGAGAGGGATAAGGGGTTTATTACAGGGGTGCAGAGGGAGTTGTGGAAGGGATGGTGAGGGTTTTACTTTGGTAGGAATTTGGATTTGGACCTTGCCCCTCGACTAGTGATGTTGTCCACGTGGACTCTGAGCATCTCAACATGAGATAGCCTTGTTTCACTGAAGCTCCTGAAATCTAGGACATGAATTTATTAATCATGTTCACAGTATCAGACTCTATGACAATATATTTTCCCCATGTCAGTTCAGAATTATCCACACCATCAACAATGCACTCACTTGTCTGTCTTTCCATCCTATTTCCTAATGACTGTATTATTTTACAATAATCACACTTGGAACTGTTCCGAATCTCTATAGCCTATTAAACTCAGCATATTACATTTCAATTGCCAAGGTTTTGGATAAACCAAACATTTAGTCCATTACAGGATGCTGTAATCTCACATTTCTGATCAACTCATACATTTGAACTATCAGTGCTGCTGCTGAAGGCAATTTTGAATATTTGGGTGTTATTCCAATCATTTCTGATCTGAAAGGATTAGCCTCATGACCAATACCAGCACAGCAGTCAGTTGGCAGAACGTGAGGCCATTGAGCCGGAGATTTGAAATTAGCCAGCGGGTCTTTCTCTGTTAGGTAGTTAACAGGAGATTATGTTTCCCCCCCTCCCTCCCTCCCTCTCTGACATGGTCTCTGTCTCTGTCTCTGTGTGTGATCTGTGTTTGTTCCTCTCATTTCCTGCTTTGAAATGGGAGAAGTAGGTGTCTTGCAAAAATTGACACAATAACCAGGTGTGGAAGTGGACAATGGGCGATTGACATTGCCTGGCGTGTTAACCTACAGCCTCTATATAATATCTGCATCAGTGTTGGTACGGGAACAGGAACAGCATCTCACTGACTCCAGGGAGAGACAGAGCGAGAGAGAATCGGAAAGTATCAGCGATTAGCTGAGGTAAGGTTGCTAGCTCAGTTTGTAACCATTTTAGAGGAGAAAGTGAGTTCTGCAGATGCTGGAGATCAAGGCTGAAAATGTGTTGCTGGAAAAGTGCAGCAGGTCAGGCAGCATCCAAGGAGCAGGAGAATCAACGTTTCGGGCAAAAGCCCTTCGGCTTATGCCCGAAACGTCGAATTTCCTGTTCCCTGGATGCTGCCTGACCTGCTGCACTTTTCCAGCAACACATTTTCAGCTTGTAACCATTTTACCCAGTATACTGCAAGCATTCGTCTTCATAGCCCTGTTTAAATATGTTTGAGTATGTGTCTGGGGCTATGTCTTTGGAGAAGGGAGTAAGTGATGACGAGAGTAAGTCTTACCAGATTTAGTAAAATCTTTACTACGTCAGCTGTACAGGTACAGTCTGGAACGTGCTGCCTGGTGGGTGAGACATGTGAGAGGGCATGGGATAGGTATTTGGGTAGAAATGGTATACAGGGTGATAGGTAAAGGCAGGAGTAAAGATGTTTCAGAGAGCTGGTGGAGACAACGTGGCTGAGTGGGGCAGAATGGGGCCATAAGAATCCAGGCATTCCACTTTCCCACCTTATGCCCGAGATCCCAATCTATCCCTCTCAGTTTTAAGGGTTCTCAGCTCTTATGAATATCAGCTGCTCAGGACCAATCCTGCTCTCTGCCCTGAGGAGCTTTCTCATACTCTCTCTCTCTCTCTCTCTCTCTCTCTCTCGTGGGCGGCACGGTGGCACAGTGGTTAGCACTGCTGCCTCACAGCGCCTGTAGACCCGGGTTCAATTCCTGACTCAGGCGACTGACTGTGTGGAGTTTGCACGTTCTCCCCGTGTCTGCGTGGGTTTCCTCCGGGTGCTCCGGTTTCCTCCCACAGTCACAAAGATGTGTGGGTCAGGTGAATTGGCCAAGCTAAATTGCCCGTAGTGTTAGGTAAGGGGTAAATGTAAGGGTATGGGTGGGTTGCGCTTCGGCGGGTCGGTGTGGACTTGTTGGGCCGAAGGGCCTGTTTCCACACTGTAAGTCTAGTCTAGTCTAGTCTAGTCTCTCCCTCTCTCTCTCCCTCTCTCTCTCTCTCTCTCTCTCTCCCTCCCTCTCCCCCTCTCTCTTGGACAGTGTGATGCCCTAAAGCAGGATTCAGACTGGGGCATTCCAGGATTGGTATAAACTTCCAGCTCCAGTCGGACTCTTTGACCTGACCAATTCCTTCTCCCCTCCTAGTCTCCCTCAGTACCTCATTTACTGTCACTGTAGACAATGGATTTGAAGCCTCTCAATTGCCAGGGTTGGAGGGTTTGAGCTGCAGCGAAAGGCTAAATAGGCTGGGGTTGTTTTCCCTGGAGCATCAGAGGCTGACGGGTGACCTTATAGAGGTTTATAAACTCATGAACGGCATGGAGAGGGTAAATAGACAAGGTGGAAAAAGTGAGGACTACAACTGCTGTAAATCAGAGTCCAGATTAGAGTGGACAGAGTTAAAAATCACACAACACCAGGTTATAGTCCAACAGGTTTAATTGGAAACACACTAGCTTTCGGAGCGACGCTCCTTCATCAGGTGATAGTGGAGGGCTTGATCATAACACAGAATTTATAGCAAAAATTTACAGTGTGATGTCACTGAAATTATACATCGAAAAATTGATTGTCTGTTAAGCCTTTCATCTGTTAGAATACAGTGATAGTTTCACTTCTTTCATGTGGAAATCACAAAACCTCTTTTATTTAAAAGTTGCATTCTCGGGTTAGCTGTTAACAATGGTGATAGCTGGACAATATGTTGAAGGTGTTAGCCCCCTGTGTTCTCTGTCTATGCCATGATGTTTAGATTGATTCTAATCTAAAAAGTGAGATAACAGAGTTTTACATAAATTCATGCAGTTTTTGAGCAAAGTACAATGTAACCCTGTAAGTACAAATTCACCCCACAAAATATATGTCTGCATGTGGGTCTTTGTCTGTCTGTGTCTGTCTGTCTGTCTGTCTGAGGTGAGGATTGTGAGTGTGAGAAAGTGTGTATATGTGCGTGTATGTGAGTGTAGAGTGTCTTAAGTCTGTGAGGGGGTGCATGTGTGTGTGTGTGTGTGTGTAGTGCAATGGTGGTCACCTGTAATGTGACATGAACCCAAGGTCCAGGTTGAGGCCCTCCCTATGGGTACCGAACTTAGCTATCAGCCTCTGCTCGGCCCCTTCCCTCTGCTGCCTGTCCCGAAGCCCACCTTGGAGGATGGTCACCCGAAGGTCCGAGGCTGAATGTCGTGGACCATTGAAATGTTCCCCGACTGGGAGGGAACCCTCCTGTCTGTTGATTGTTGTGCGGTGCCCATTCATCCGTTGCCGTAGCCTTTGCTCGGTTTCCCCAATGTACCATGCCTCCGGGCATCCTTGCCTGCAACGTATAAGATAGACAACGTTGGCTGAGTCACATGAGTACCTGCCATGTACAAGGCGGGAGGTGTCCCCACGCGTAATAGTGCTATCTATGTCCACAATCTGACACGTCTTGCAGCGACTACCATGACAACCCTGTCCCTGTACATGGCAGGTACTCATGTGACTCAGCCAACGTTGTCTATCTTATACTTTGCAGGTAGGAATTTGTACTTACAGGGTTACATTGTACTTTGCTCAAAAACTGCATGAATTTATGTGGAACTCCGTTATCTCACTTTTTAAATTAGAATCAATCTAAACATCATGGCATAGACAGAGAACACAGGGGGCTAACACCTTCAACATATTGTCCAGCTATCACCATTGTTAACAGCTAACCCGAGAATGCAACTTTTCAATATAAAAAAGGTTTTGTGATTTACACATGAAAGAAGTGAGACTATCACTGTATTCTAACAGATGAAAGGCTTAACTGACAATCAACTTTTCGATGTATAATTTCAGTTACATCACACTGTAAATTTTTGCTATAAATTCTGTTATGATCGAGCCCTCCACTATCACCTGATGGAGTGTCGCTCCGAAAGCTAGTGCTTCCAATTAAACCTGTTGGACTATAACCTGGTGTTGTGTAGTTTTTAACTTTGTACACCCCAGTCCAACACCAGCATCTACAAATCTAGATGAGAGTGGTGCTGGAAAAGTGGTGCAGGAAATGAGGAAGGGCATTTGCCCGAAAAGTCGATTTTCCTGCTCCTCGGATGCTGCCTGACCTGCTGTGCTTTTCCAGCACCACTTTAATCTAAATAGACAAGGTCTTTTCCCAAGGGTAGGGGAGTCCAAACCTAGATGGTGTAGGTTTAAGGTGAGAGAGGAACGATTTATAAGGAACCTAAGAGGCAACTTTTTCACACAGAGGGTGGTATGTGTTTGGAATAAGCTTCCAAAAGAAGTGACAATTAATCACATGCCCCCAGCCCAAGATCAAAAGTTGATCCTTCCCAGGATATAGGCTGGAGCAGATATCTATAAGAGACTGGGCTAGCCCTCAGCTGGAGTATTGTGTACAGGTCTGTGTTGGAAGTGAACATAATGAATAGAGTGCAGGAGAGATATATGACAAAGGTTCCTGGAGACACTTCAGCTGAAGAAAGAAAGTCTGGACTAGCTTCCCTGGAGAGAAAGACTTGGCAGGAGGATTTGATGGAGGTTTTCCAAATCATGAGCAGGCTGGATCCTATCAAAAGGGTAACGCTGTTCCTGTTCACAATTGGATTGAGAATGAGAGGGCACAGGTTTAAAGTGCATTGCAAAAGAAGCAAGTGCGATATGAGGAAAAACCTTTTCCATGCAACAAGTAGCTCAGGTCTGGAATTCACTGTCTGAGGGCAACTTCAATCAAGGCAGTGAGACGGACATTAGATAATTATTTAAATAGAAGCAATTTGTAACGTTGGATATTGGCATTGAGTTAAAGTGCTCGGAGAGCTGGTACAGTCCTGACGGGTAGAATGGCGCTCCTCTGTACCATACAGTTCTGTAATCCGGTGATTCTGGATTAATCATTTCTACGACACTGCCTCTGAGGTAAGTGAGGACAGCCAGAATAAACAGTCTGTTGAGTTTATTGTGAATTTGGTGGTAGCTCCAGTAGGAGTTGGTCTTACTGCTGAATATTTTCACTTGGCACTGGTTTGATTCACTGCCAGTACTCTCTTTTACATTTTGGATTTTAGCCTCTGTCTGTGCCAAGCTTCACAAAGGATAGGCACTGCTGATATATGACCCAGTGCAATCAGCCTGTGAGGAATAGCAAGATCCCACTGCAGGGCCTGGTTTGTGCTGCTATTGGTTACTGGTTCTCTCAAGCTTTACCATGAGAGTTGACCTGGTTCTGGAAACCTGTCCGATCGCCCCCATGAGAGGGCAACTTTCTTTTCATATTTGTTTGTGGGATATGGGCTTCTTTGGCCGGGTCCAGTATTTACTGCCAATCTCTAAATACCCCAACAGCAATGGGCAGCTCATCATATCGCTCTGGGTCTGGAGTCACGTGCAGGCCAGGGTAACTGTGGACGCCATATTTCCTGACAATCAAAAACAGTTACATGGTTTTATTCAAATAGCTTTTCATCAGATTCAAATTTCATGATGCGCCATGGCACGGTTTGAATCCATCATTGAAAATGTTAAGCTGGGTCCCAGTGATTTTACCGCTGGGATTAGGGCAGACCTGTCAAATACTCCACCACAAGACGCTGTACTGACTATGGCACTGAATATACTGGGGAGAGAGAAAGAGGGGAGAGAGAGAGAGAAAGAGGGGGGAGAGAGAGAGAAAGAGAGGGGAGAGAGAGGGGAGAGAGAAAGAGAGAGGAGAGAGAGGGGAGAGAGAGAGAAAGAGAGAAGGGAGAGAGAGAGGTGAGAGAGAAAGAGAGGGGAGAGAGAGAAAGAGGGGAGAGAGAGAAAGAGAGGGGAGAGAGAGGGGAGAGAGAAGAGAGAGAGAGAGAGAGGGGAGAGAGAGAGAAAGAGAGGGGACAGAGAGAGGGGAGAGAGAGAAAGAGAGAGGGGAGAGAGAAAGAGGGGAGAGAGAGAAAGAGAGATTTCTAGAACTTAATTATGGATTCAATGGGCTGAATGGCCTCATCCTGTTCCTAGATTCTTTAAAACTGAAGTTCTGGTCTATCTTGTGGGTCTGTGACCTTAGCTTGGGTCGAGAATATTCCCTTCTGATCTGCACAGCCAGCACCTTGCTCATCAGGTGTGAGACTCACTCAGGGCTAAATCTCAAACCGAGGGAGTGACTGCAGTGACAGCAAATACCAAACTGCGGCTGCTGCCACTCTGCCCAGTGTACCCAGTGAACAATGTACGGGCTCAGCAACAGGAACACAGTCCAATCCCATTTCAAAAATGCTCCTTCTTTTCTCTTTCCAGGACCTTGACTCCCAGATGGGTTTGTTCAGGATAATAAACATGTTGACATACCTGGGTGAGTGGTGATGGAATGTGTCTTATTCAGAAATAGCTGTGATTGTTAATTTGCTTTACAACCCTGTCAGGAAAGTGGGTTCATTCCCCATTCCTAATACTCCTGGGATTTAATTTAAAGATTTAATTAAAAGTTCCACAGTTTTCTCCATACCAACTGGGTTCCAATAGTTAACAAGAACTATTGGTGTTTTCTACAGGCCTCCTAATAGTCCTAGAGAAGTAGAGGATAATATTGCGAGGATGATTCAGGAAAAGAGTGAAGGTAGCAGGGTGGTTGTTATGGGGGACTTTAACTTCCCAGATATTGACTGGGAGAGCAATAGCTCGAGTTCATTAGATGGGTCGGTGTTTGTACAATGTGTGCAGGATGGTTTCCTGACACAATATGTCGACAGGCCAACAAGAGGGGAGGCTATATTGGATTTGGTTCTAGGTAATGAACCAGGCCAGGTGTTAGACTTGGAGGTAGGTGAGCACTTCGGGGACAGTGACCACAACTCGGTGACTTTTACTTTAGTGATGGAGAGGGATAATCGTGCGCCGCAGGGCAAGAGCTATAGCTGGGGGCAGGGAAATTATGATGCAGTGAGGCATGACTTAGGATGTGTGGATTGGAAAAACAGGCTTCAAGAGAAGAACACTAATGAGATGTGGGGAGTGTTCAAGGAGCAGCTACTGCGTGTCCTCGATAGGTATGTACCAGTCAGGCATGGTGTAAAGGGCCTTGTGAGGCAGCCGTGGTTTAGTAAGGAATTGGAGTCCCTTGTGAAAGGGAAGAAGGCGGCATATGTAAAGATGAGGCGTGAAGGTTCAGTAGGGGCGATTGAGAGTTATAAGGTAGCCAGGAAGGAGCTAAAGAGGGAGCTAAGAGAAGCGAGAAGGGGACATGAAAAGTCTTTAGCTGGTAGGATTAGGGAAAACCCAAAGGCTTTCTATAGGTATGTCAAGAATAAAAGGATGACTAGGGTAGGTATCGGTCCAGTCAAGGATAGTAGTGGGAAGTTGTGTGTGGAGGCGGAGGAGATTGGAGAGACATTAAATCAGTACTTTTCATCAGTATTCACTCAGGAACAGGACACTGTTGCTGATGTGAATATGGAATCACAAATAATTAGAATGGATGCCCTGGAAATATGCAGGGAAGAGGTTTTGGGAATATTGGAAAGGATGAATATAGATAAGTCTCCTGGGCCTGATGGCATTTACCCCAGGATCCTATGGGAAGCTAGGGAGGAGATAGCAGAGCCATTGGCCTGGATTTTTATGTCGTCGTTGTCAACGGGAATAGTACCAGAGGACTGGAGGATAGCGAATGTGGTCCCATTGTTCAAGAAAGGGAGTAGGGATAGCCCTAGTAACTATAGGCCAGTGAGTCTGACTTCAGTGGTGGGCAAAGTCTTAGAGAGAATGGTAAGGGATAAGATTTATGAACATCTGGGTAGGAATAACGTGATCAGGGATAGCCAGCATGGTTTTGTGAAGGGCAGGTCGTGCCTCACAAACCTTATTGAGTTCTTTGAGAAGGTGACCAAGGAAGTGGATGAGGGTAAAGCAGTAGATGTTGTGTATATGGATTTTAGTAAGGCGTTCGATAAGGTTCCCCATGGTAGGCTAATGCTAAAACTTCGGAGGTATGGCATTGAGGATACATTAGAGGTTTGGATTAGGAATTGGCTGGCTGGAAGGAGACAGAGAGTAGTAGTTGATGGATTATGTTCATCTTGGAGCGCAGTTACTAGCGGTGTACCACAAGGATCTGTTTTGGGACCATTGCTTTTTGTTATCTTTATAAATGATCTAGAGGAAGGACTTGAAAGCTGGGTAAGCAAGTTTGCGGATGACACAAAAGTCGGTGGAGTTGTGGATAGTGAGGAAGGAAGTGGTAGGTTACAGCGGGATATAGATAAGTTGCAGAGCTGGGCGGAAATGTGGCAAATGGAATTCAATGTAGCTAAGTGCGAAGTCGTTCACTTTGGTAGGAATAACAAGATGATGGATTATTGGGCTAATGGTAGGCTACTTGGTAGTGTGGATGAGCAGAGGGATCTTGGTGTCCATGTACACAGATCTCTGAAAGTTGCCACCCAGGTAAATAGTGCTGTGAGGAAGGCATATGGTGTACTGGGCTTTATTGGCAGAGGAATTGAGTTCCGGAGTCCTGAGGTCATGTTGCAGTTGTATAAGACTCTGGTGCGGCCTCATCTGGAGTATTGTGTGCAGTTTTGGTCGCCATACTATAGGAAGGATGTGGAAGCTTTAGAACGAGTGCAGAGGAGGTTTACCAGGATGTTGCCTGGAATGGTAGGAAAATCTTATGAGGAAAGGCTGAGGTACTTGGGGCTGTTCTCATTGGAGAAGAGAAGGTTTAGGGGAGATCTGATAGAAGTGTATAAGATGATTAGGGGTTTAGATAGGGTAGATACTAAGAACCTTTTACCGCTAATGGAGTCAGGTGTTACTAGGGGACATAGCTTTAAATTAAGGGGTGGTAGGTATAGGACAGATGTTAGGGGTAGATTCTTCACACAGCGGGTTGTGAGTTCATGGAATGCCCTGCCCGTATCAGTGGTGAACTCTCCTTCTTTATGGTCATTTAAGCGGGCATTGGATAGGCATTTGGAAGTTATTGGGCTAGTATAGGTTAGGTAGGATTCGGTCGGCGCAACATCGAGGGCCGAAGGGCCTGTACTGCGCTGTATCCTTCTATGTTCTATGTTCTATATATTGCTGGTTGCAGGTAAACAGGTAAACCACAGGTAAACAACTATTGACATACAACCCAGCTGAAACCCTAATCCCTTTTTAAAACCCCTCACACACACAAACAGAAAGACTCAGACAAACAAAACAACATTGGCATTATGGGTGGAGGGAACGAAAGTTCTGGGGATCCACAGCCCAGTAGCACCAGTCTACAGGGTTTACTGATATAATCCTTTTCACTTGTCAGGACTTTCTGTTCTTCAATCAACTTTCTCCAGGTTCCTTCCTTCTTCATATGAGGCACAGGGTGACTGGTACACTAATTATAAAGGAGAAAGTGAGGTCTGCAGATGCTGGAGATCAGAGCTGAAAATGTGTTGCTGGAAAAGCGCAGCAGGTCAGGCAACATCCAAGGAACAGGAGAATCGTCGTTTCGGGCATAAGCCCTTCTTCAGGAATGAGGAAAATGTGTCCAGCATGCTAAGCAGAGGAGATGACCTGGGGTGTGCAATGAGAGAGGGACTCATTCCAGCAACACATTTTCAGCTCCGATCTCCAGCATCTGCAGTCCTCACTTTCTCCTCGAAGATTTTAACCTACTGCGAATCCTCTTACAAGGATGCCTTCCTTGAAGAAGCTCTCTTCCTCCCTCTACAAGGATTTCAGTGAGTCCCTCTCTCACTGCACACCCCAGGTCATCTCCTCTGCTTAGCATGCTGGACACACTTTCCTCATTCCTGATGAAGGGCTTATGCCCGAAACGTCGATTCTCCTGTTCCTTGGATGCTGCCTGACCTGCTGTGCTTTTCCAGCAACACATTTTCAGCTGTTTACATGTGTCCCTAATACAGAAAGCTGACCTGAGTCACCTGATGACAGTTTGATTTCAGCTGTTCCTTCACTGCTGAAAAGCACAGTCCTGTATATGGGTCGTGCAGTACTCGGTGCCTACTTTATCACATTCTATTTTGCTCAAAAAACACACAATCTGCAGGCAGTCAATCCTTGTGACATTTTGTAAGTTCCGACTTTGGAAATGGAACCAGTCTGACTCAAGACTGGAATGCAGACAGACTCTAACCTCACACCTTTAATGCAGTGTCACCTTTATTTATAAAATATCAAGTTATCTGGGAATGTAATTTGAAAGGAGTTCTGGGATTTACATATTAATGAATCAAAACCTGTAACCCATTCTAAAAGGTGAAGGACAACAGTGATATATCGCATCAGTTGCATGACACAGTGATGTTGTGCTGTATCCGATGATCCTCTCCAGCCAGCTTCCTGATGGAGGCGCGGTGCTCCAAAAGTTAGTACTTCCAAATAAAGCTGTTGGACTCTAACCTGGTGTTGTGATATTTAACTTGCTCTACAACAGTCCACATGCTTTCATCTCCACACGTCACTGAGGAAGAATCACCTTTCCTGTGTGTTAGGGGTCTGATGTCTCAGTTCACGTTGCTGCCTGGGAACATGTTTGTGCCAAAATTAACTTAGTGTTTGTGATTTGTTGCAGGATTTGCTGTGGCCCAGGACACCCAAGGTAAACGTGTAACAGGTGGGGGTGGAGTGCTGAGAGCTTTGTGCTCTGAGTTTTCAGTGATCGATGGTGGAGGTGATGTTGGGGGGGTGGGGTGGGTGGTGGTGGTGGTGGGGGCGTGGGGCGGGAGGTAGCAGGATTTATCCTTTTCAAATGGTTAGTTCAGGACTTCGACAACTAGCTTAGTTTAATGATTTTCCAGTGATGGGATTGGAGGATCATGGAAAGTGGGGGAGTCAGGCAACGATCAGGAAATAGAGTCAAAATCACTCCCAGGTCAACCATGGTGTTTTCTGAGTGACCTTCTCCTGATTCTATGTATCAAACACATCCAGTGGGTTAGCGTGCTTTCCTGTCCATAAACCAAAAGGCAATTAGTTTCTAACGTTACTCAATGATCTGGATAAAATTCACTCTTAATTTCCCAGAAGAGACTTTATGAGGACAGTGTTTGTGTTTTAAGACAGAGGGGTTCACAGTCTGACCTAATTGCAGTAAAGGTGATTATCTATTCTCTTACAAACTGGCTAAACATGTTCATTCTGACATTGTTTAAATTCTCTTCCAGCCACCATCACACAGACAAGTTCAGGTAAAATTACCCTCCCCTTTATTGGTGTAATTTGTCAGATAATTAATCAATTCATTAACTTAAATACTTCAATTCCCTCAGTCAATCTCACCCACCATCCCACTCTGTCCAATCCCCTCTCACCTCTCTTTCTCCTTCTTTGTGAAATACAGCTACAGATGAATCACCAGGAAGCAACCAGAAAACACAGCGTTAGATCACTTTGCTCCAATAATTTGAAAGTATAACTCCCTCTACACTGTCCCCCCTTCAAACATTCCCAGAGACAGGGACAGCACGGGGTTAGATACAGAGTAAAGCACCCTCTACACTGTCCCACATCAAACACTCCCAGGGACAGGGACAGCACGGGGTTAGATACAGAGTAAAGCTCCTCTACACTGTCCCCTCATCAAACACTCCCAGGGACAGGGACAGCACGGGGTTAGATACAGAGTAAAGCTCCCTCTACACTGTCTCCTCATCAAACACTCCCAGGGACAGGGACAGTACGGGGTTGGATACAGAGTAAAGCTCCCTCTACACTGTCCCCTCGTCAAACACTCACGGGAACAGGGACGGGGACGGGGACGGGGACAAGGTTAGATACAGAGTAAAGCGTTCACTCTGAATTTTAACTCACTCCCTATGGCCACAGGTTTTTTATTTGAGTATGTTGTGTACATCTCTCAGCATTGTCCTCAGTTTCATCTTCTGCTCTTTGCAAACACTTGGATGTTGCTGTATTATGGTGACAGAGTTTTGGGGGCTTGTTTAATTTCCTCTGAAAGTTTCCTTTTTCAGTTGGTGGATCCTTCCCAGATCCTTGTGTAGATCAGGATTGCACTGAGTGGGAGAGATGTGGTCAACGTCATGGGAACATTGGCTGCGTTTGCACTAACCAGACACGCTCCGGGATCGACAACACCTTCGGTGAGTTGCTCCTGCATCCTGGCTGAATATATCACCATCTCACTAGTGCAAATCTTTATCCCCTTTTGTTTCAATGTTCAGTTTCTAAACCTTCACCCTTCTCAGGAATTCCAGATTCCTTATTTTCTGAAATGCACCTTCGACAATTAGTCTCTTCAGCCTCACTGGAAATGTTCTGAGAAACAATCTTATCGATCCCAGTCAGCGGAGAATGGCCAATGTTGGTATTCAGCTGCATTGAAATAAGTGTCAAGCTGGGAATCTGGCTGATACTCAAGCATACAGCCCTGGTCTGAGGTACAGACTCTTGCCAGAGATTAGCATGTAAAGTTAAAACTCATGGGATTGGGGGTAGTGTATTGACATGTTTAAAGAACTGGTTGGCAGAAAGGAAACAGAGAAGGAATACACGGATATTTTTCCCAGTGTCAAGCAGTGATTAATGGGGTGTCGCAGGGACCCCAGATATTCATGCTATACGTCATTCACTTAGATAAGGGAACTAGTTGTAAAATTTGCAGACCACACAAAGCTGGGTGGGAGGGTGAGGCGTGACATCGATTCAGAGATGTTGCGGAGTGATTTAGGCAGTGAGTGGGCAACTGTATGGCAGATGCAAGATAATGTGAATAATTGTGAGGCTATCCATTTTGGTAGCAAAAAGCACAAGGCAGATTATTATCCAAATGGAGATAGATTGGGGAAATGAGTTTCTTGTTCACCAGTCTCTGAAAGTAAGCAGGTAATGAAGAAGGTAAATGGTGTGTTGGCTTCATAGTGAGAGGATTCAAGCACAGGACCAAAACTGTCTAAATTGTCCAGGGCCATGGTGAGAGCACACTGGGAGTACTGTGCTCAGTAAAGGTCTCTGTACCTGAGGAAGGTACAGAGATTAGAATCAATCTAAACATCAGGTCATCGACAGAGAACACAGGGGGCTAACACCTTCAACATATTGTCTAGCTATCACCATTGTTAACAGCTAACATGAGAATGCAACTTTATAAAAAAGGTTTTGTGATTTACACATGAAAGAAGTGAGACTATCACTGTATTCTAACAGATGAAAGGCTGAACAATCAATTTTTCGATGTATAATTTCAGTTACATCACACTGCAAATTTTAGCTATAAATTCTGTGTTACGATCGAGCCTTCCACTATCACCTGATGAAGGAGCGTCGCTCCGAAAGCTAGTGTGCTTCCAATTAAACCTGTTGGACTATAACCTGGTGTTGTGTGATTTTAACTTTGTACACCCCAGTCCAACACCGGCATCTCCACATCACGTTCCTGAGGAAGGATGTTAAGGTGATGGAGGGAGTGCAGTGATCTTTTACCAGACTGATTCCTGAGAACTGATACATGATCAGTTGGTATTATATTCACAGGAGTTTAGAACTCTAAACAGGGTAAACACCAGGGTAAACACCAGGGTAAACAGGGTAAACACCAGGGTAAACACCAGGGTAAACACCAGGATAAACACCAGGGTAACCAGGGTAAACAGGGTAAACACCAGGAGGATGTTCCTGAAAAGCAGGGAGTCCAGAATCAAATGATCACAGCATAAGGAGACAGGATAAGCCATTTAGGACTGAAGTGAGGAGAATTTTCTTTCTTCATAGAGTGGTGAGCCTGTGGAATTCTCTGGTACAAAAACAATTGAAGTCAAAACATTCAATCTTTTCAAGAAAGAGTTATATATAATTCTTAGGGCTAAACAGATCAAGAATATAGAGTCATAGAGTCGTAGAGTCATAGAGATGACAACACAGAGGCAGACCCTTCGGTCCAATTCATCCATGCCGATCGTGATTTATATGCAGTTGGAAAGGCAAGGACTGATTAGGGATAGCCAATATGGCTTTGTGCACTGGAAAGCATGTCTCACAAATTTGATTGAGTTTTTTGAACAAGTAACAAAAAGGATTCATTAGCACAGAGAGGTGGACGTGATCTATATGGGCTTCAGTAAGGCATTCAACTAGGTTCCCATGGGAGACTGATCAGCAAGGTTAGATCTCATGGAATACAGGGAGAACCAGCCATTTGGATACAGAACTGGCTCAAAGGTAGAAGACAGAGGGTGGTGGTGGAGGGTTGTTTGTTTTTCAAACTAGAGACCTGTAACCAGTGGAGTGCCACAGGGATCGGTGCTGGGTCCATTGCTTTGGTCATTTATATAAATGAGTTGGATGTGAACATAGATATAGTTAGTAATTTTGCAGGTGAGACTAAAATTGGAAATTAGACTACTTACATCGTGGAAACAGGCTCTTCGGCCCAACAAGTCCACACTGACCTGAAGTGCAACTGACCCATACCACTGCGGGTAATTTAGCATGGCCAATTCACCTGGCCTGCAGGAGTAAACTGGTGCAAACCCACGCAGACACAGGGAGAATGTGCAAACTCCACACAGTCAGTCGCCCAAGGCAGGAATTGAACCCAGGTCTCTGGCACTGTGAGGCAGCAGTGCTAACCACTGAGCCACCATGCCACCCACTTTGAGATGTTGTGGACAGCAAAGAAGGTTACTTCAGATTACAACAGGATCTTGATCAGATGGGCTAATGGGCTGAGGAGTAACAGATGGTGTTTAATTTAGATAAATGTGGGGTGCTGCATTTTGGAAAGGCAAATCAGAGCAGGACTTATACGCTTCATGGTAAGGTGCTGGGGGATGTTGCTGAACAAAGAGACCTTGGAGTGCAGGTTCATAGCTCCTTGAAATTCGCAGGTAGATAGGATAATGAAGGCAGCGTTTGGTATGCTTTCCTTTATTGGTCAGAGTATTGAGTACATGAGTTGGGAGGGTCATGTTGCAGCTGTACAGGACATTGGTTAGACCACTGTTGGAACACTGAGCTCAGTTCTGGTCTCCCTGCTATAGGAAGAATGTTGTGAAACTTGAAAGGGTTCAGAAAAGATTTATAAGTATGTTGCCAGGTTTGGAGGGTCTGAGCTACAGGGAGAGACGGAACAGGCTGGGGCTGTTTTCAATGGAGCGTCGCAGGCTGAGGGGTGACCTTATAGAGGTTTATAAAATCATTCGGGGCATGGATAAGGTAAATAGACAAGATCTTTTCCCTGGGATGGGGAGACCAGAACTAGAGGGCATAGGTTTAAGGTGAGAGGGGAAAGATATAAAAGGGACTTAAAAGGCAATTTTTTCACACACAGGGTGGTACTTGTATGGAGTGAGCTGCCAGAGGAAGTGATCAGGATGTGATCCAGTAAAAGGCATTAGAATGGGTATATGAATAGGAAGGGTTTCGAGGGATATGGGCCAAGTGCTGGCAAATGGGACTAGATTTGTTTCGGATATCTGGTCGGCCCTGACGAGTTGGATTGAAGGGTCTGTTTCCATGCTTTATGTCTCTGACTCTAATTGTGGATTGAAACAGTAAAGGGATTATTTCCAATTTAGAGGTTGCAGGGATTGCTACATGCTGACAAAGTAAGTAATTTGACCCTCATTGTACAGTATAATTTACCCAGCTGCTTGTTGAATCAGTAATTGAAATGTAAATTATAGATAAATTGGAATTGTGGGATTGTGTACAAAAGGAGCTGACTAATTTGTGGTTTAATGACCAGTCACCCATGCTTGCCTTCATTGGTCAGTGTATTGAGTATAGGAGTTGGGAGATCATATTGCAGCTGTACAGGACATTGATTAGGTGAAAGTGAGGACTGCAGATGCTGGAGATTAGAGTCCAGATTAGAGTGGTGCTGAAAAAGCGCAGCAGGTCAGGCAGCATCCGAGGAGCAGGAGAATCGACGTTTCGGGCATGAGTCCTTCTTCAGGAATCTTCAGGGTTCATGCCCGAAACGTCGATTCTCCTGCTCCTCGGATGCTGCCTGACCTGCTGCGCTTTTTCAGCACCACTCGAATCTAGACTCTAATCTCCAGCATCTGCAGTCCTCACTTTCTCTTCTCTAATCAGGACATTGGTTAGGCCACTTTTGGAATACTGTGTGCAATTTTGATCTCCTTGATATAGGAAGGATGTTGTGAAACATTTAAGGGGTTCAGAAAAGATTTACAAGGATGTTGCCAGGGTTGGAGAGTTTGAACTATATGGACAAAGGAGAACAAAGAAAATTTACAGCCCAGGAACAGGCCCTTTGGCCCTCCAAGTCTGAGCCGATCCAAAGCTACTATCTAAACCTGTTTCCCAATTCCTAAGCATTTTTATCCCTCTGGTCCCCACCTACTCGTTCATCTGTCCAGACACAGCTTAAATGAATTTAGTTAAAAACCACACAACACCAGGTTATAGTCCAACAGGTTTAATTGGAAGCACACTAGCTTTCGGAGCTAGTGAAGACACTAGCTTCACCTGATGAAGGAGCGTCGCTCCGAAAGCCAGTGTGCTTCCAATTAAACCTGTTGGACTATAACCTGGTGTTGTGTGATTTTTAACTTTGTACACTCCAGTCCAACACCGGCATCTCCAAATCTTAAATTAATCTACTGTGCCTGCCTCTACCACCTCTGCTGGCAACGCGTTCCAGGCACCAGGTACCCACCACCCTCTGTGTGAAGTACTAACCACATGTATCCCCCTTAAACTCTCCACCTCTCACCTTGAAAGCGTGACCTCTCGTTATTGAATCTTTCACCCTGGGAAAAAGCTTATCTCTATCCACCCTGTCTATACCCTTCATGATTTTGTAAACCTCAATCAGGTCCCCCCTCAATCTCCTTTTTTCTAATGAAAATAAACCTAACCTACTCAACCTCTCTTCATAGCTAGCACCTTCCATACCAGGCAACATCCTCGTAAACCTCCTCTGCACCCTCTCCAAAGCGCCCACATCCTTTTGGTAATGTGGCACCCAGAACTGTACACAGTATTCTAAATGCGGCCGAACCAATGTCTTGTACAATTTTAACATGACCTGCCAGCTCTTATACTCAATACCCCGTCCAATGAAGGCAAGCGTCTTCCTGACCACTCTATCCTCCTGTGCAGCAGCCTTCAGGGTACAATGGACCTGCACTCCCAGATCTCTTTGCTCATCAACTTTTCCCAAGGGTCTTCCGTTCATTGTATAATTCGCTCTAGAATTAGACTTTCCTAAATGTGAGGTGATGCATTTGTCTGGATTGAAATCCATCTGCCACTTTTCCACCCAACTCTCCAGTCTATCTATATTCTCCTGGATTCTTTGACAGTCCCTTATACTTTCTGCTACTCCACCAATCTTCGTGTCATCTTCAAACTTGCTGATCATACCATCAGCACCCTCTTCCAGATCATATATGTATATTACAAACAACAGTGGCCCCAACACTGACCCCTGTGGAACACCACTGGTCACCTTTCTCCATTTTGAGAAACTCCCTTCAACTATTACTCTCTGTCTCCTGTTGCTCATGCAGTTCTTTATCCACCTAGCTAGAACACCCTGCACACCATGTGACCCCATTTTATCTATTAGTTTACCATGGGGAACCTTATCAAATGCCTTACTAAAGTCCATGTATATGACATCTACAGCCCTTCCTTCATCTATCAACCTGGTCACTTCCTCAAAGAACTTTATTAAGTTGGTAAGGCACGATCTCCCCCATGCAGATCCATGTTGCCTATCACTAATAAGCCCATTCTTTTCTAAATATAAAAAGATCCTATCCCTCAGTACCTTCTCCAGCAACTTTCCCACCACTAACATCAGGCTCACTGGTCTGTAGTTACCCGGAATATCCCTACTACCCTTCTTGTACAGTCTGCACAGGTTGTGGATGTTTTCCCTGGAACGTAGGAGGCTGAGCGATATCCTTATAGAGGTTTATAAAATCATAAGGGGCATGGATAGGGTAAATAGACAAGGTCTTTCCCTGGGGTGGGGAAGACCAGCACCAGAGGGCATAGGTTTAGGGTGAGAGGGGAAAGTTATGAAAGAGACCGAAAGGGCAAATATTTCATGCAGAGGGTGGTGTGTATATGGAATGAGCTGCCAGAGGATGTGGTGGAGGCTGGTACAATTACAACATTTAAAAGGCATCTGGGTGGGTACATAAATAGAAAGGGTTTAGAGGGAAGTTTATTCATTCATGGGGCATGGACATGACTGGCTGGGCCCAGCATTTATTATCCTGTCCCTAGTTGCCCTTGAGAAGGTGTTGGTGGTGAGTTGCCTTTCTGAAACCGCAGTAGTCCACCTGCTGTGGGTTGACCCACAATGCCATTACGGAGGGAATTCTGGGGATATGGACCAAAAGCTGGCAAATGGGACGAGATTAATTTCAAATATCTGTTCAGCATGGATGAGTTGGACTGAAAGGTTTATTTCCATGCTGTACAGCTCTATGACTCTATGACCAACACCAAAGACCTCCGGCATGTCAACGATTATGTGAGTGGTTCTCAGCTAGGTAAAAAAGCCTGGGCTGTGAACAAGATATGGAAAAGTCATCTGACCTCCAGCTCAGAACTTTCTCTGCAATAAACCACTTTAAATCTGAAAAATACCAGTTTAACTTTCTCTGAACGTCGTTGTAAGCTGCAACTTTTCATTAAAGAAAAAACCTTTTCTCAGGAAACCGGTCACCCTGTGCCTCTCGCAAACTGGTGAATTCTTCCAGGGAAGGGCAATGAGAAGCAGCATTCTGACCAGCAAAAGAATTGACTCGACAACAATCACTGAACTGCTTTCCTAGTGTTCTCTCTGATCATAATCCTTTATCTTCTGTGTGTGTGTGTGTGTGTGGGTGTGTGTGGGTGTGTGTGTGTGGGTGTGCGCGCCTGTTAAGGGGGAGTTTATAAAGTGATTAGTGTTTTAATTTGCAGACTTATGCCAACAGCTTATAATTGGTTATGTGTAACTAAACTCTATTTACTTGTCATTGAGTAAGAAACATCCACAGAGCATTGAAAACAGCTCTTTAGCCAATCGAGTTTTCACATGTCCAAAACAACCACCTAGTTATTTAAATCCCTTCGAACCAATAGATTTTTGGTTCACTACAGGAACGTGATCCACGCTTTCTGTGAACCTAGGTCTGAAAGACAGGAAAGGTGGGAAAATTCAGGAATCTTTCAGTTAAAAATCCATAACTTTAATAAATTCAGGAATAATGAGATCTGATTTCCAGTGCACCACCCCCAGGGGAGTGTGACAGAATTTAAGTTGTTGTGGTGGAATGTGAATCCCTATCCCAATGGCATTAACCTCGAGCTCTGGATCACAAACCCAGTGATATTACCATGACTGCTGGATTAGCACCAGAGCATGAGGGAGGTGCTGATGTAGTGTTAATGTAAGTAGTTATCCTAAACCTCATGTGAATGTGCTGGGGACATGGGTTCAGATCCCACTGAGGCAGATGCTGGAATGTTAATTCAATAAAGATCTGGAATTGGAAATCTAGTACAGGGAGGCTCTGCTGCTTCACACAGCAATAATGTCAGCCTCGGCTGATTGTCTGTGTGGAGTTTGTACATTCTCCCCGTGTCTGCGTGGGTTCCCTCCGGGTGCTCCGGTTTCCTCCCACAATCCAAAGGTGTGCAGGTCAGGTGAATTGGCCATGCTAAATTGCCCATTGCGTTAGGTGCATTTGTCAGGGGTAAATGTCGGGGAAATGGGTCTGGATGGGATACTTTTCCGATGGTCAGTGTGGACTTGTTAGGCCAAATGGCTGTTTCCAAACTGTAGAGAATCTAATCTGGTTCAGTAATGTCCTTCAGGGCAGGAAACCTGCTGCTCCTCCCTGGTCTGGTCTACATATGACTCCAGACCCACAGCAATGGGATTGATTGTTCACTGTGCACTGCATGGTTAAATATTGATCAAGCAGTCAGTAATGAAGACTCCAGGGATGGATTCTTTAAAAGGTCTGATGTGAAACATCTTGTGAAGATGGGAAGGTGCTCCCTGAGCTAATAGCCAGTGAGAGTCTCGAATTTTGGGCACAGGAAGATGCCATAAGAGAAACTGTTTGGCCAAAGTGGATTGGAAAAATGTAGGAATTTAGTTCTGTATCCCTCCATTTTCCAGCCTCGGGGAACATCTTCCTTTCTCGGTCCACGGAAACTCCAACTATCTCCTTGCAACTTGCACCTCTTTGGAGGGAGATCCCTTGGTGCTGAGGAAGCTGTTCCCCAGTGGAATAACTTGCTTCCAATTTGCAAGTTACCTCGCCCTCGCTCTTGAGTTTCCCGGTCGTGGGATTAATCTCAGATAAAGCTCAGCAGGTCTGGCAGCACCTTTGGAGAGAAATCAGAGTTAATGTTTCAGCTCGAGTGACCCTTCCAGTTCTGAGCTTTTCCAGTAATTTCTGATCTTGATTTTTGTTTCTGATTTACAGCATCCACAGTTCTTTCGGTTGTTATGGGATTAATCTTGTCGAATCACCCAGAAATGCTTTGTTGACGGACAGACTCTGTAAGCAGACAACAGTCCTGGTTGTGAGAATGGGGGAGGGTCCCTGTGCACTGAATCTCCAGTACTGTGACTGAAGTATAAAGTTCTTCCACACTCTGGCCGAGACTGCCTGACAATGTCATACATTTATTGAACGATGTCCCCTTGACGGACTGGAGGACAGTTTAATCTCCTTAAACCCAGCAAATGAGGGAGATGAGTTCAGCAAGTTTGTGTCTGCTGTAATAATTGACATTTGAAACACTTTGCATTACCTCGGTCTTGTAACATTCCACATGAGAATCTGCGCTGCGTCTATATAATCTGTCTTGGTATCTTCGCCCTTTTGAGTTCCTGAGTCATTTTGGTCAGTCTTTGAAGAATTCTTTCCAGGGTCAGTATACTGTTGCTGTGGAATGAAAGACCGAATTGCTTCAGGATTCACTGCGTCTTGGCGCAGGCACTCTCTCACAGTCTGTGTTGCTCCAATTGCAGATTACTCTCTGAGCTGTAATGGCGCTGACAGTGCAGTATCTCTCTCCCGCTGCATGTTGTTTGATGTTGGACTCTCCACCGATAGCTTACATCTGAATGACCCCAGTTGTGTGGGAAACACTAGCCGAGGCCGTGTGGTCTTTCCGTTTGTCAGTAACAGAATCACCTGCGGTAACAAACTCCAGGTCTGGTCCAGTTCAATCATCTGTCTCTGTTTCTGTGTTGATCCTTCTTATTCCTGGGGGGTGATGGTGAGACGGAGGGTATAGGGTCTTGGGTTCCTACAAGCTCCTGATTTCCATCCAAACAACAGTTGGCCCCTTAGTCCTTTGAGCTCTGCTCTGCCATTCAATAAGATCAGAGCTGATCTGTTTGTGTTTCCAATCCCATGTTTCCATTTGCCACCCTCAACTTCCCCAGCTAATAAAAATGTATCCAATTCCACTGTAAAAATATTCAAAGATCCTGTCTCTACCACCTTCTGTGGCAGAGCTCCACTGAAATAATAAAGGGATCAGGGATAGTGAAGGGAACGTGCGCCTGAAGTCAGAGGTAGTAGGGGAGGTCCTTAATGAATACTTTGCTTTCGTATTCACTCCTGACAGAGACCTTGATATTTCTGAGGACAGTGTGGAACAAAACAATATGCTAAAACAGGTTGATGTTAGGAAGGAGGATGTGCTGAAAACTTTGAAAAAAAACATAAGCAGAGGTAAATCTCCTAGGCCAGATGGGATATACTCAAGATTTCTACAGGAAACGAGGGAAGAGATTGCTGCATCTTTGCAATGATCTTTGCGTCCTCATTGTCTACTGGAGTAGTACCAGATGATTGGAGGGTGGCAAATGTTATTCCCTTGTTCAAGAAAGGGATAGGATAATCCTGGGAATTACAGACCTGTCAGTCTTACGTCGTGGTGGGCAAATTATTGGAGAGGATTCTGAGAGACAGGATTTATGATTACTTGGAAAACCATAGTTTGATTAGAGATAGTCAGCATGGCTTTGTGAGGGGCAGGTTATGACTCTCAAACCCTACTGAATTCTTTGAACACATTGATGAAGGTAGACCAGTGGATGTGGTGAACATGGATATCAGCAGGGCATTTGATAAAGTTCCCCATTGTCAGCTCATTCAGAAAGTAAGGAGGCATGGGATACAGGGAAACCTGTCTGTCTGGATATAGAATTGGCTAACCCGTAGAAGATAGAGGGTGGTGGTAAATAGAAAATATTTAGCCTGGAGGTTGGTGACCAGTGGTGTTCACAGTTCTGGGACCTCTGCTCTTTGTGATTTTTATAAATGACTTGGATGAGGAAGTGGAAGGGTGTGTTAGTAAGTTTGTCAGTGACATGAAGGTGGTGGAGTTGTGGATAGTGTGGACAGCTGTTGTATGTTGCAACTGGACATTGACAGGATACAGAACTAAGTCAAAGAGTTTGGTGCTGAAAAGTCACAGCTGGTAAGGCAGCATCCAAGGACCGGGAAAGTTTATGTTTTGGGCATAATTCCCTTCATCAGGAATGAGGCTCATGATGCAGAGCTGGATTGATAATTGGCAGATGGAGTTCAACCTGGAGAAGTGTGAAGTCATTCACTTTGGAAGGTGGAATATGAAGGCAGAATACAAGATTAAAGGCAGAATTCTTAGCAGTGTGGAAGAACAGAGGGATCTTGGGGTCCATGTTTGTAGATCCCTCAAAGTTGCCACCCCAGCTGTTAGGGTACTTAAGAAGGTGTATGGTGTGTTGGCTTTCATTAACAGGGGATTGAGTTTAAGAGCCATGAGGTTTTGCTACAGCTCCTTAGAGCTCTGGTGAGACCACATTTGGAATATTGTGTTCAGTTCTGGTCACCTCATTATAGGAAGGATGTGGAAGCTTTAGAGAGGTAGACAGACCAAAGAGGGGAGAGACCATTTTGGATTTGGTGCTTGGCAATGAGCCAGGACAGGTGTCAGATCGTGCGGTGGGAGAGCACTTTGGTGAAAGTTATCACAACTACCTTACATTTAGCCTTGACCTTGGAGAGGGAAAGGAGCAGTTACCAAGGGAAGATATTTAATTGGGGAAAAGCAAATTATGACACTATCAGACAGGAGTTGCGAAGTACAGACTGGGAGCAATTGTTCCACAGAAAGGGCACAGCAGACATGTGGAGACTGTTTAAGGAGCAGTTGTTGTGAGTGATGCACGAATTTGTTCCTCTGAGACAGGTAAGAAGGGGTAAGATTAAGGAACTTTGGATGACGAGAACAGAGGAGCTTCTTGTCAAAAGGAAGAAGGCAGCTTACATAAGGTGGAGGAAGCAAGGATCTAGCACAGCTTTAGAGGATTACAGGCTTACTAGAAAGGAGCTCAGAAATGGACTAAGGAGAGCCAGGAGGGGGCACAAAAAAGGCTTGGCAGGAAGGATTAGGGAGAACCCAAAGGCATTTTACTCTTACGTGAGGAATAAGAGAATGATCAGGGAGAAGGTAGGACCGGTCAGGGATAGCGGAGGGAACTTGGAGTCTGAGCAGATAGGGGAAGGCCTAAATGAGTTTTTTGCTTTGGTTTTCACCAAGGAAAGGGACCTTGTTGTTAGTGAAGAAAACTTAGAGGAGCTGGGACACAGTCTTGACCGGATCAAAATTGATGAAGTTGATTTGCTGGAAATTTTAGAAAACATTAAGATTGAGAAGTCCTCAGGGCCAGACCAGATTTATCCCAGGTTGCTCCGGGAAGCGAGAAAGGAGGCAAAGATCTTTGCTTCCTCACTCTCCACAGGAGTCGTACCGGAGGATTGGAAGGAAGTGAATGTCGTTCCTCTCTTTAAGAAGGGTAATAGGGAAATCCCTGGCAATTCGAGACCAGTCAGTCTTTCTTCTGTGGTCAGCAAAGTTTTGGAAAGAATTCTGAGGGATAGGATTTATGACTATTTGGAAAAGCATAGCTGATTAAAGGCAGTCAGCATGGCTTTGTGAGGGGCAGGTCATGCCTCACAAATCTAATTGAGTTCTTTGAGGAGGTGATGAGACAGGTCAATGAAGGTTGAGCAGTGGATGTGGTGTATATGGACTTCAGCAAGGCATTTGATAAGGTTCCCCATGGTAGGCTCATTTATAAAGTCAGGAAGAATGGGATACAGGGAGATTTGGCTGTCTGGATTCAGAATTGGTTGGCTGACAGAAGGCAGAGAGTGGTTGTAGATGGAAAGTATTCTGTCTGGAGGTCAGTGGTGAGTGGGGTCCCACAGGGCTCTGTTCTTGGGCCTCTGCTCTTTGTAGTTTTTATAAATGACTCGGATGAAGAATTGAGGGGTGGGTTAGTAAATTTGCAGATGACACAAAGGTTGGAGGTGTCATTGATAGTATAGAGGGCTACTGCAGGCTGCAGCGCGACATAGACAGGATGCAGAGCTGGGCTGAGAAATGGCAGATGGAGTTCAACCTGGATAAATGCGAAGTGATGCATTTTGGAAGGTCGAACTCGAATGCTGAATCTAGGATTAAAGACAGGATTCTTGGCAGTGTGGAGGAACAGAGGGTTCTGGGTGTGCAAGTACATAGACCCCTCAAATTTGCCACCCAAGTGGGTAGGATTGTTAAGAAAGCATATGGTGTTTCGGCTTTCATTAACAGGGGGATTGAGTTTAAGAGCCGCGAGGTTTTGCTGCAGCTCTACAAGTCCCTGGTGAGACCACACTTGGAATATTGTGTCCAGTTCTGGTCACCCTACTATAGGAAAGATACAGAGACTTTGGAGAGGGTGCAAAGAAGGGTTAGGGTAAAAAATGAGGTCTGCAGATGCTGGAGATCACAGCTGAAAACGTGTTGCTGGTTAAAGCACAGCAGGTTAGGCAGCATCCAAGGAACAGGAAATTCGACGTTTCGGGCTAAGCCCTTCATCAGGAATGAGGAGAGTGTGCCAGGCAGGCTAAGATAAAAGGTAGGGAGGAGGGACTTGGGGGAGGGGCGATGGAGATGTGATAGGTGGAAGGAGGTCAAGGTGAGGGTGATAGGCCGGAGTGGGGTGGGGGCGGAGAGGTCAGGAAGAGGATTGCAGGTTAGGAGGGCGGTGCTGAGTTGAGGGAACCGACTGAGACAAGGTGGGGGGAGGGGAAATGAGGAAACTGGAGAAATCTGAGTTCATTCCTTGTGGTTGGAGGGTTCCCAGGCGGAAGATGAGGCGCTCTTCCTCCAACCGTTGTGTTGTTATGTTTTGCCAGTGGAGGAGTCCAAGGACCTGCATGTCCTCGGTGGAGTGGGAGGGAGAGTTAAAGTGTTGAGCCACAGGGTGGTTGGGTTGGTTGGTCCGGGCATCCCAGAGGTGTTCTCTGAAGCGTTCTGCAAGTAAGCGGCCCTGTCTCCCCAATATAGAGGAGGCCACATCGGGTGCAGCGGATGCAGTAAATGATGTGTGTGGAGGTTCAGGTGAACTTGTGGCGGATATGGAAGGATCCCTTGGGGCCTTGGAGAGAAGTAAGGGAGGAGGTGTGGGCGCAAGTTTTGCATTTCCTGCGGTTGCAGGGGAAGGTGCCGGGAGTGGAGGTTGGGTTGGTGGGGGGTGTGGACCTGACGAGGGAGTCACGAAGGGAGTGGTCTTTGCGGAACGCTGATAGGGGAGGGGAGGGAAATATATCTCTGGTGGTGGGGTCCGTTTGGAGGTGGCGGAAATGACGGCGGATAATACGTTGTATACGGAGGTTGGTGGGGTGGTAGGTGAGAACCAGTGGGGTTCTGTCTTGGTGGCGGTTTGAGGATCGGGACTCAAGGGCGGAGGAGCGGGAAGTGGAGGAGATGCCCGAAACGTCGAATTTCCTGTTCCTTGGATGCTGCCTAACCTGCTGTGCTTTAACCAGCAACACATTTTCAGCTGCAAAGAAGGTTTACCAGGAAGCTGTCTGGATTGGAGGGCTTGTCTTATGAAGAAAGGTTGAATAAGCTCAGACTTTTCTCTCTGGAGAGGAGGAGGAAGAGAGGAGACCTGATTGAGGTGTACAAAATAATGAGTGCCATAGACAGAGTAAATAGCCAGAGACTTTTCCCCAGGGCAGGATTGACTGGTACGAGAAGTCATAGTTTGAAGATATTAGGGGGAAGGTATAAAGGAGACGTCAGAGGAAGGTTCTTTACGCAGAGAGTTGTGAATGTATGGAATGTGTTGCCAGCTGTGGTGGTGGAAGCAGAGTCATTGGGGACATTTAAGCGACTGCTGGACATGCACATGGATAGCAGGGAGTTGAAGGATGCATAGGTTAAGTTATTTTATTTTGCACTAGGATTAAACCTCGGCACAACCTTGTGGGCCGAAGGGCCTGTTGTGTGCTGAACTCTATGTTCTAAAGAGGACATTTACCAAGATGTTGCCTGGACTGGAGGGCATGGCTTATGAAGAAAGGTTGAGAGAGCTAGGTCTTTTCTCATTGGGGTGAAGAAGCATGAGAGGTGACTGGATAGAGGTGTACAAGATGTTGAGAGGCGTAGATAGTGGATAGGCAGAGACCTTTTCCCAGGGCAGAAATGGCTATCAAGAGGGGGCATAATGTTAAGGTGGTTGGAGGAAGGTTTATGGGAGACGTCAGAGGGAGGTTATTTACACAGAGCAGAGAGTGTGTGGAATGCACTGCCAGTGGTGGTAGAGTCAGAGACATTCGGGACATTTAAGTGACTCTTGTACAGACATAAAAGATAGTACAATGTCGGTTAGTCTCAGCTTTGAGGAGGATAAAAGGCTAGCACAACATAGAGGGCCAAAGGGCCTGTACTGTTCTATGTTCTATCTTCTATTAATTAAGGACACTGGAATTCTGCTTAGTGTTGTTTTGATTTAGTTACCTCGATTGTGAAACGTTTTTGTTGAATGTTTAAGTTCAGAATAAATTATCTGTGGTGCAGTACTGCCACCTCCTGGTCAAGTGACAGACGTGCAGAAAAACTGCACATCAGCCTGAACTACAGTGTCAGGACAGTTCTCCAGAGAAACACTGAAAATAGGAGCCGTAGTTAAGTCACTGGGTCCATCAGGCATGCTCCACCGTTCAACATCATCATGGCTGATCCTCTCAATTCAATGTTATATGTTATCACTCCTTCCATTCCCCTGATGCCTCCACCACAGGAGTAAGTGGGAGAATCTACTCCAGCGAGAATGGGGCTTGGGCCTAATGTCTGGACCACTCATCTCCTTACTAGAACACAGAAGATAGAAACGTACAGCACAGAACAGGCCCTTCGGCCCACAAGGTTGTGTTGACGATGATTCCTAATCTAATATAAAATACCCTAACCTACTCACCCCTCAATTCACTGGTGTCCATGTGCAGTCGCTTAAATGTCCCGACCGATTCAGCTTCCACCACCACAGCTGGCAATGCATTCACAACTCTCTGACCTCTCCTCTATCCCTTCTTCCTAAAATCTTCAAACTACGACCCCTCAAGCCAGTCAATCCTGCCCTGGGGAAAAGTCTCTGGCTATTGACTGTATCTCATTACGTTAAGATTTGGAGATGCCGGTGTTGGACTGGGGTGTACAAAGTTAAAAACCACACAATACCAGGTTATAGTCCTACAGGTTTAATTGGAAGCACACTAGCTTTCGGAGCTAGTGAAGACACTTGCTTCACCTGATGAAGGAGCGTCGCTCCGAAAGCCAGTGTGCTTCCAATTAAACCTGTTGGACTATAACCTGGTGTTGTGTGAATTTTAACTTAATCTCATTACATTGTACACCTCGATCAAGTCTCTTCTCTTCCTCCTCATCTCCAGAGAGAAAAGTCTGAGTTTCATCAACCACTCTTTGCAAGACAAGCCCTCCAGTCCAGGCAGCATCCTGGTAAACCTTCTTTGCACCCTCTCCAAAGCCTCTGTATCTTTCCTATAGTAGAGCGACAAGAACTGGACACAATATTCCAAGTGTGGTCACACCAGGGACTTGTAGAGCTGCAGCAAAACCTCGCAGGTGTTAAATCCGATCCCCCTGTTAATGAAAGCTAAAACTCCATATGATTTCTTAACAACCCTACCCACTTGGGTGGCAACTTTGAGGGAGCTATGTACCTGCACACCCAGATCCCTCTATTCCTCCACACTGCCAAGAATCCTGTCTTTAGTCCAATATTCAACATTTGAGTTTGACCTTCCAAAAAGCATCACTTTGCATTTATCCAGGTTGAACTCCATCTGCCATTTCTCAGCCCAGCTCTGCATCCTGTCTATGTCGTGCTGCAGCCTGCAGTAGCCCTCAATATTATCGACGACACCTCCAACCTTTGTGTCTCTGGCGAATTTACTAACCCACCCCTCAACCTCCTCATCCGAGTCATTTATAAAAACTACAAAGAGCAGAGGCCCAAGAACAGAGCCCTGTGGGACCCCACTCAACACTGACCTCCAGGCAGAATACCTTCCATCTGCAACCACTCTCTGCCTTCTGTCAGCCAACCAATTCTGAATCCAGACAGCCAAATCTCCCTGTATCCCATTCTTCCTGACTTTATGAATGAGCCTACCATGGGGAACCTTATCAAATGCCTTGCTGAAGTCCATATATACCACATCCACTGCTTGACCTTTGCGACCTGTCTTGTTACCTCCTCAAAGAACTCAATTAGATTTGTGAGGCATGACCTGCCCCTCACAAAGCCATGCTGACTGTCTTTAATCACACTATGCTTTTCCAAATAGTCATTAATCCTATCCCTCAGAATCTTTCCAAAACTTTGCTGACCACAGACGTAAGACTGACTTGTCTCGAATTGCCAGGGATTTCCCTATTACCCTTCTTGAAGAGAGGAACGATATTCGCCTCCTTCCAATCCTCTGGTACGACTCTCGTGGAGAGTGTGGAAGCAAAGATCTTCGCCTCCTTTCTCGCTTCCTGGACCAACCTAGGATAAATCTGGTCTGGCCCTGGGGACTTATCAATCTTAATGTTTGCCAAAATTTCCAGCACATAAACACCAACAATCTTAATCTGTTCAAGCCTGTATCCCAGCTCATCAAAGTTCTCATTTATGATAAGGTCCCTTTCCTTAGTGAAAACCGAAGCAAAAATCTCATTTAGGGTTTCCCCTATCTGCTCAGGCTCCACGCACAAGTTCCCTCCGCTATCCCTGATCAGCCCTACCTTCTCCCTGATCATTCTCTTATTCCTCATGTATGAGTAAAATGCCTTTGGGTTCTCGCTAATCCTTCTTGCCAAGCCTTTTTCATGCCCCCTCCTGGCTCTCCTCAGTACATTTCTGAGTTCCTTTCTAGCAAGCCTATAATGCTCTAAAGCTGTGCTAGATCCTCGCTTCATCCACCTTATGTAAGCTGCCTTCTTCCTTTTGACGAGAAGCTCCACCGCTCTCATCATCCAAGGTTCCTTAATCTTACCCCTTCTTACCTGTCTCAGAGGAACAAATTTGTGCATTACTCACAACAACTGCTCCTTAAATAGTCTCCACATGTCTGCTGTGCCTTTTCTATGGAACAATTGCTCCCAGTCTGTACTTTCCAACTCCTGTCTGATAGCGTCATAATTTCCTTTTCCCAAAATAAATATTTTCCTTTGGTAACTGCTCCTTTCCCTCTCCAAGGCTATGGTAAATGTAAGGCAGTTGTGGTCACTGTCACCAAAGTGTTCTCCCACCGCGAGGTCTGACACCTGTCCTGTATCATTGCTGAGCACCAAATCCAAATGGTCTCTCCCCTCGTCGGCCTGGCTACATACTGAGTAAGGAAACCCTCCTGACCACACCTGACAAAAACGACTCCATCCAAACCATCTCCACTAAGGAAGTTCCAGTCAATATTGGGAAAGTTGAAGTCACCCATAACAACAATCCTGCTACATCTGCATTTTCCAAATTCTGCCCGTCTATGAGATCTTCAATCTCCCTATTGCTACTAGGGGATCTGTAGAAAACCCCCAATGAGATGGCTGCTCTTTTGCTGTTCCTAACTTCCACCCATACTGACTCAGTAGATAACCTTCCTCAACAACCTTTGTTTCTGCAGCTGTGATGCACTCTCTGATTAGCAATGCTTCACCACCCCCCCCCCACCCCCACTTTTTCCACCCTCTCTGTTCTTTTTAAATGTTCTAATCCCGAGAACATCTAGCAAACATTCTTGCCCGTGTGAAACCCACGTCTGTGTTATGGCCACAACATCATAGTCCCAACTACTGACCCATGCTCTAAGTTCATCACTCTTATTTCTGACACTCCTTGCACTTTAACTGACCCCTTTGTTTCATCACATGAAAAACCTTTCCAATAGATTCACTACATCCTGTCACTGCCCCATCTACAAGTACCCCCCCCCCTCAGATATGTAGTTTTGTTCCCACCCCCCCTGCCAAACTAGTTTAAACTCTCCTGAACCACATGAACAACTCTCCCACCCGGGACCTCCAGCTCAGGTGTAACCCATCCTCCTTCTACAGGTCCCACCTTCCCCAGAAGGGCATCGCAATGGTCTACTAACCTCATGAGCCATAGCTATTCACCAGATGTGGACATGACTGTGGAGATCAGTGTTTATTACCCATCCCTGTTTGTCAAGTCAGTAAGACACCCACCTCACTGTGGGTCTGGAGTTATGTGGAAAACCAGACTGGGTAATGACAGATCGCCTTTCCTGAAGGACGTTAGTGATCCCAAAGGATTTTTAACAATGATCCTCCGTGGCTTCATGAGGGTAGCTTTTTATTACAGATTTTTACTGAGCTGAAATTTCACCAGCTGCCCTGGCAGGATTTGAACCCATGACACCCACTGTACATTGACCAGGCCTCTGAGTTATTGGGCCTCTGACAATACCACCATACCACGAGCTAGGAAACTGAGTCAAGTAGTCCACGTACACTGCTGACCACATATTCGAAATTACTCTAGTTCCATTTGCCACCACTTGGCCCATATCCCTCTAAAGTCTTCCAGGCGTCTTTTAAATGTTGTCATTGTACCAGCCTCCACTATTTCCTCTGGCAGCTCATTCCATTCACGACACCCTCTGTGTGAAAATGTTGCCCTTCAGGCCCCTTTTAAATCTTTTTCCTCACCTTAAATCTACGCCCTCTCATTTTGGCCTCTCCTACCAGGGGAAAGAACTTTCTTTATCTCCATGTTGTTACAAAGTGGAGAGAGGCTTCAATTCCACCCCACCCCCTCCTATAGGTGACCAGAATATTTCCTGTTCTTGGCTTGAATTTGAAGAACTTACAAGTTGAATAGCACCCTGTTTAGCCTGACTATGAACACCCCTCTCCATGTCCATCAAGTTCTGGCTGGGAAAGCCTGCTGCCTCAGAGATTGGGACACTTCCCATTAGCCTGTGTAAATGATCCCCAGATGTTAAATGTAAACTCTCTCAGTTGTACTTGTCTTTGCTGGAGGAATCTGAGACCGAACGCTGGGTGTCACTGTTATTCTTTGACCCAGCTGAGATGCTCCTCTGGTGGACATGAACTGACTCCCTCTTCTCAATCATCACCCAAGTCACAGGATTGCCAGTGATCAGTTTGTCGAGGACAGATCCTGTGTATTATGGACAGATCTGATCCAGATGGAGGGAGATTCCCTGAACTATCATTAGCTGCAGTTTTGCGACGGAGAATTTGAATTGCTGATGTGAAGTAGGCAATGATTTGGTAGCTATGAACTGTTGGTGATATCTATCTGCTCTTGCCCATCCAGGTGAACAGCACACACTTCATCTATTCCAATACCATCAGAGGGCTAACTGAGGCCGATTCTGGGGCAATCATTACAAGGCAACGCAATGTTACGATTGAATTCTCATGTGCCTATCCCCTAACCATGAATATCTCCTCGTCAGCGGTTATCTCGACCGTGCAGAGGTAAGTTTCCATGTATCATTGAAAGTGGAAGGACAGCTGGAGAGTGCAGTTAATAAAGCATAGTGCCCTTGGCTTTATTAATAGAGGCATAAAATATAAGAGCAAGGAACTTGTTCAAGACACTTGTTAGACCTCAGTAGGCGTATTGTGTACATTTGTGGGCATTACATTATAGGGACAATGTGAATGCATTGGAGAGAGTGCTGAAGAAGTTTACAAGGATAGTTTCAGGGATCGGAGACTTCAGTATAGACTCTTAGAATTTTACCGTAAAGAAGGAGACCATTCAACCCATCATGTCTGTGCTACTCCTGAAAGAGCTATCCAGCCATTCCCACTCACCAGCCCTATCTCAGTTGCCCTCTAACTTCATCATTTTCAAATATATATCCAGCTCTCCTGTAGACTCAGCCTCTGCCACTCTCCCTGACAGCAATTCCAAATCCTACCAACTGTCTGAATAAAGGCTACTCCTAGCTCTCTCGCTGACAATCTTGAAATTGTAACCCCCGAGTTACCGACATACCAACTGGTAAAAACAGAATATCCTTTGTTACCTTGTCAGAATTGTTTATAATATTGAAAACCTCAAAAAGGTCATCTCTTAATGTTCTCTGCTCCGGGGAGAGTAAGCCCAAACTCTCTAATCTTTCCTAGTATCTAAAATCCTTCATTCTCCTTTTGAACTGAATCTAGGACTTTAATATCCTTCCTTATGGAAGGTGCTCAGAACTGAACACAATCCTCCAAATAATTGAGGATAGATTTGGGAAGCTAGGACCTATCTAGGAGAACAGAACACTAAGTAGATTTGATAAAGTTTTCAAACTCCTGAGCTAGCTGGTTACTTACAGTAGTTGAGGAGAAACTGTTCCTGCTGATAAGTGGATTTAGGACCAGACAGCACAGATTCCTGATGAAGGGCTTATGACTGAAACGTCGATTCTCCTGCTCCTCGGATGTTGCCTGACCTGCTGTGCTTTTCCAGCACCACACTCTCATCAGTTACATTAACAGCCTAGATACTACTGTACATGTGACTCCAATCTGCCAAGCTCAGAGTGAGGCATGCTGGCCCAACCATGGATCTGAGGGAGGAGATGAGGAAGGATATGGGGGAGTAGGAAGGCTGTAGGCTAGACAAGAGGATATGGAGGGATGTGAGGGAGGGAAGAGGTAGGGATATGGAGAAAGGGAGTGGGATGGACGGATGTGGGGGAGTGGTATGCTGAGGGAGGAGGGGCAGAGATTGGGGGATGGTAGTGGTTAGAATGCAAGGAATAGGGAGGATTGTTGGGGAAAGGTGGGTTGTGGAGATGGTTGCCAGAAGTTCTGGTTTCGTTGTTTGACTCCCTGATGGGTTTTTGTTCATGTCTCACCCTCCATTTTGCTGTTTTCCTCAGTGTTATAAACATCACCTTACCAGGTGTTCAGAAGCTCTTTGAATCGAAGATGGTAGTTTATCGTGACTCTGGTTACAGCCAGCCCTTCAACCAGACCCCAGTTGTGCTGGACATCAACAGTAAAATCTACGTTGGGACAATGGTGTTGGGTGTTGATGCTAATCGATTTGTGCTGACATTGAGGAACTGCTGGGCGACACCTGGGCCTGATCCAAAGCAAGAAACTCACTGGGTCTTCATCACTGAACAGTAAGTATTTTAACCAACTTACCACTGAGGGAGTGCAGCAGATATTCACTCCATTGGTACAGGGAATGGCAGGACTGTTCTCTGAGGAGAGATTGGTTAGACTGGTCCTGTATTCATTACAGTGGAGAGGGCTCCACTGATTGATTGATTGAAATGTGTAAAATGATATTAGTGTTGGGGGATGTTTGCCCTGGGTGGGGTTTCTGGAAGCCGGGGATACAGTCTCAGAAAACTGGTTGGACGGTTTAGCTCTGTGATTTCTTCATCCAGAGGTACTGAGCTTTTTTTTTGTTTAAAGGATCCTTACTGTGTGGAAACAGGCCCTTCAGCCCAACAGGTCCATACAGACCCTCCTAAGAGTATCCCACCCAGATCCATTTCCTTCTGACTAATGCACCGAACACCATGGGCAATTTAGCATGGCCAATCCACCTTCCCTACACATCTTGGGATAGTGGGAGGAAACCCACACAGACAGTTACTGAGGCTGGAATCGAACCTGGGTCCCTCGTGCTATGAGGCTGCAGTGTTGACCACTAAGCCACCATGCCACCCATATGGAATTACCCATACTGAAAGCTGAATATGTTCAGGAAAGGGAAGAGAACTATTGAGATATTAAAGGCATCAAGGAGTACGTGGAGAAAGCAGGTACAGGGAATTGAAATAGAGGATCAACCTGTTCCTATGGAATGGGGGAGCAGGCTAGAAGTGGTTTCTGTGGAAGAGTAACAGAAGATTTAGCAAATGCTTCCATTAGACCGTTACAACTAACTATTTCTGTGAAATAGGTGTCCAACTGTACAAGACGGTTCAGTAAATGTTGAAGAAAGTGGACACTCCACTGTCGCTCGTTTTTCTCTGAGCCTCTTCCAGTTTGTTGGGGATTCCAGTGAAATTTACATTCACTGCCAAATACAGCTGTGTGACGTACAAAGCAGTCGTTGTTTGATGGTAAGTTTGTGCAGAGACATCCCATTTGACATACGTGACCACTGGTGAGTTAGTTACCTAGATGAGCATTGAAATTGGGCAGAGACTGGAGACACAAACACGTTCACATTCATGATGAGAACGAATCTGGGTTTGCAGACCACCCAGTAGTAGGGCATTGGGGGAGATACTTATCTGATGTTAGTTCCTTCCTTACTCTGAACATCTGAAGCTGCTTACAGCAACTGTACAAGGTGCTGGTGAGACTACATCGGGAGTACTGAGAGCAGTTTTGGTCCCGTTATTTAAGGAAAACTATCTTTTCATCAGAGGCAGCTTAGAGAAGAGTTTGCGAGGATTATCCCTGGGGGGTGGGGGGGTGGAGGGATTGTCATTTGACCAAATGCTAAACAGGTTAGGACTCTACTCAGATGGAGTTAAGAAGAATTTGGGATCTAATTGGAACATACAGCATTCTTAAGGGGTTTGACAGGCTAAATCCTGAGAGGATGTTTCTCCTCATGGGAGAGTCAACAACCATTGGTCATAGTCTCAGAATGGGCAGGTGCCAGTTTAATACTGAGACGAGACCACAGACAGGTGGGAGGGCAGAGTCCTTGTATACATTTAAGGCTGAGTTGGATTCTTGATCATTTGGGGATTGAAGAATGACGGGCAAGTGAGCATGAGGCCTGTTGGATCAGCCATGGGATCCTATCAAATGGCAGAAAGGCTCAAGGTGATGAACAGCCTTGTTCTGTTCTTGTTTTCTCATGATCTTATGGGCACGATATTGAAAATCTGAAATCTTTACAACTTTTCTCAACCCACCTGCCAGCCAATTACCTAAACTAGAGGACTTTTGAAAATAAATTAATTTTGAAGGATGTGGGTGTTGCTGGTGGGTCAGTATTTATTGCACATGCCTCACTGCCCCTGGTGAAGGTAGTGAGGAGATGCCCTCCTGAACCAGTGCAGTATGTGCACTGTAGGAGACCTGCTGCTTCTGTTAGGGATTGGATCACGCTCGGTCCTGCTGGGATTTGGGGCTGTTGGATTTCTGGAAAAAATAGAAAATTTATTCCATTTAATGATTTTTTCATTACTATTATTCTAAATGTAGCAATGCCTCCAAAGCAGAGCCAGTGGAAGCTACAACAATGGGAGCATTCACAGTATTGGTCCTTTCCAGTTAAAGCCCCATGATAAAGGTACAGTGCTTTCTTTCATCCCTTCCTGTTTGAGATAAAATACACTACCATCAATCCTAACCTCATAGGCTAATCAGCCATTCAGTCATCACATCTTAGTCCAATTGCACCCCTCCATGCACCAACCTCACCTCCACCCTCACGCCACCCCCGCCCCTGCCTGCCTCCCTCCGCCCCCACCCCTGCACAATGTCTCATTCCTGGTGTGTGTTTTTACCAACAGGAGAACTTAATGGTGCAACTTCCTGGCAAAGTACAGCCTGGGTCACTATGGCGATGCTGTGGTTCCCTGTGATTCTTGGATGTTGCCACGATTGGGCACAGTGTGTCCTTGGGGATGACCAACAATAATTCGAAGAGACTTCAGAAACACAGATGATTTTCCAAGGCCACACAGCAGAAGCGCATTCTGACTTTCACATTTACCCAGTGTACACTGTATTTCAGAGCTAATTGTATTGATTGGTTTTCCAGAAGAAATATTCTATCCAACTTGATCCCTTGTGTAAATTCACGAATTGAAATAGTCATTCCAATCTAATTCCTTCCTTTTCCCATAATCACTTCAAGGGAAGCGATGGTCTAATGACATTATCGCTGGACTATTAATCCAGAGACCCAGGTAATGTCCTGGTAATCCTGGTTTGAATCCCACCAAGGCAGATAATTTCTGTCTTGAGATTTGGATTCAATCGAAAATCTGGGAATAAGAGTCCTATGATGACCAAGAAACTGTTGCCACTTTTCTGTAGAAAAACACCAGTGGTCACAAATCTCCAGTCAGGAAGACGCTGTGTTCTGCAACCATCCTGTCTTCTACAACCAAGCCAATTTAAGACCATAAGACCATAAGACATAGGAGTGGAAGTAAGGCCATTCGGCCCATCGAGTCCACTCCACCATTCAATCATGGCTATTGGGCATTTCAACTCCACTTACCAGCATTCTCCCCGTAGCCCTTAATTCCTTGTGACATCAAGAATTTATCAATCTCTGCCTTGAAGACATTTAGCGTCCCAGTCTCCACTGCACTCTGCGGCAATGAATTCCACAGGCCCACCACTCTCTGGCTGAAGAAATGTCTCCGCATTTCTGTTCTGAATTGACCCCCTCTAATTCTAAGGCTGTGTCCACAGGTCCTAGTCTCCTCATCTAACGGAAACAATTTCCTAGCGTCCACCCTTTCCAAGCCATGTATTATCTTGTAAGTTTCTATTAAGTCTCCCCTTAATCTTCTAAACTCCAATGAATATAATCCCAGGATCCTCAGCCGTTCCTCGTATGTTAGACCAACCATTCCAGGGATCATCCGTGTGAATCTCCGCTGGACACATTCCAGTGCCAGTATGTCCTTCCTGAGGTGTGGGGACCAAAACTGGACACAGTACTCCAAATGTGGGGTAACCAGAGTTTTATAAAGGCTCAGTAGCACATTGGTGCTTTTATATTCCAACCCTCTTGAGATAAGTGACAACATTGCAATCGCTTTCTTAATCACAGACTCAACCTGCATGTTTACCTTTAGAGAATCCTCGACTAGCACTCCCAGATCCCTTTGTACTTTGGCTTTATGAATTTTCTCACCATTTAGAAAGTAGTCCACGCTTTTATTTTTTTTTACAAAGTGCAAGACCTCGCACTTGCTCACGTTAAATTCCATCAGCCATTTCCTGGACCACTCTCCCAAACTGTCTAGATCCTTCTGCAGCCTCCCCATTTCCTCAGTACTACCTGCCTGTCCACCTAACTTCGTATCATTGGCAAACTTTGCTAGAATGCCCCCAGTCCCTTCATCCAGATCATTAATATATAACGTGAACAGCTGCGGCCCCAACACTGAACCCTGCGGGACACCGCTTGTCACCGGCTGCCATTCCGAAAAAGAACCTTTTATCCCAACTCTCTGCCTTCTGTCAGACAGCCAATCCTCAATCCATACCAGTAGCTCACCTCGAACACCATGGGCCCTCACCTTGCTCAGCAGCCTCCCGTGTGGCACCTTATCAAAGGCCTTTTGGAAGTTTAGATAGACCACATCCACTGGGTTTCTCTGGTCTAACCTACTTGTCACCTCTTCAAAGAATTTGTATCCAATGTAACAACTCACCATGGATTCTACGTGATTCAGTCTTCAGGACCAGCTTGCCATGATGGACCTTGTTAAATGCTTTCATAAAGTCATAGAGATGTACAGCATGGAAACAGACCCTTCGGTCCAACTCGTCCATGTTGTCCAGATATCCCAACCCAATCTAGTCCCACCTGCCAGCACCCGGCCCATATCCCTCCAAACCCTTCCTAACCATATACCCAACCAGATGCCTCTTAAATGTTGTAATTGTACCAGCCCCCACCACATCCTCTGGCATCTCAATCCATACACGTACCACCCTCTGTGTGAAAAAGTTGCCCCTTAGGTCTCTTTTATATCTTTCCCCTCTCACCCTAAACCTATGCCCTCTAGTTCTGGACTCCCCCACCCCAGGGAAAAGACCTTGTCTATTTATCCTATCCATGCCCCTTATAATTTTGTAAACCTCTGTAAGGTCACCCCTCAGCCTCCAACATTCCAGGGAAAACAGCCCCAGCCTGTTCAGCCTCTCCCTGTAGCTCAAACCCTCCAACCCTGGCAACATCCTTGTAAATCTTTTCTGAACCCTTTCAAGTTTCACAACGTCTTTCCGATAGGAAGGAGACCAGAATTACACACAATATTCCAACAGTGGCCTAACCAATATCCTGTACAGCCGCAACATGACCCTCCCAACTCCTGTACTCAATACTCTGACCAATAAAGGAAAGCATACCAAACGCTGCCTTCACTATCCTATCTACCTGCGACTCCACTTTCAAGGAGCTATGAACCTGCACTCCAAGGTCTCTTTGTTCAGCAAAACTCCCGAGGACCTTACCATTTTTTTTTGTAGATATTTTTATTGAAATTTAACATTTTTGCAAATTTACGAAAATAAACAAAACTCTCAAATACAAACATTGATGTACAATTAAATCATATATACAATAGTCATAATTTAACAAAGAAAAAAGAAAGAAAGAAAACAAAAAAAGAAAAAAAAGAAACAAAAAAAGAAAGAAAAAAAAAACTCAACTTTCTACTAATCTAACCTATAACTGACCAGAGTGTATACCTAAGTCTCTTACATGCTCGGAATGTATAAACATCAAATATAATAAAACCCGTATTCGCGCAGGATTCCTCTCCCAAGGGGCCCCGGAGCAGCCCGGTCTGAAATCTTCACTAAATAAAAGCCCTTGTTAGGATAGCCGAAATATCTGCATTTATATAATTCAAAAAGGGCTGCCATATTTTATAAAATAATTCAGTCTTTCGGTGCACCATATTTGTGAGGAAGTCAAGGGGGATATATTCCATAATTAATCTGTGCCAATTTGAAAGTCCAGGGGGGCCCTCAGCCACCCAGTTCACCAAAATATTTTTCCTTGCACAAAAAGAGAGAATAGAAAGTAGTCTCTTCCCATGCATATCCAGAGATGAGAGGTTCGAAAAGCCCAAAAGGAGAGATACAGGGTCCACCCTAATTTCCGTTCCTAAAATTTCTGTCAGGGTATTTGCCACTTTAGTCCAGTATCTGCGGATTTTCTGACAAGTCCACAGACAATGTGCAAGAGTACCCACCTCTATTTTGCATTTGGGACACATTGGAGATGCTCCTGCCTTAAATTTTGCCAGTCGAGCCGGAGCTATATGGGCCCTATGAAGTATCTTTAGTTGGATAGCCTGAGTTCTGTTACAGATAGCAATTCTTCTAGCATTTTCCCAAATGTCATTCCACATATCCTCAGAGATTTCTAGCCCCAAGTCCTGCTCCCATGTTTTAAGCAGGTCATCCATGTCTCCTGAGACTCCATCATGTAGCAAATGGTATATAGTACTAACGGAGGATGCCCCCGCTGGTCGTAAGACATTACGTTCTCTGTCTGATTTATAAAGACTATCTATTAATGTAGTCTTCCTCTGTATATAATCTCGAACTTGGAAGTATCGAAAGAGATCCCCATTAGGTATTCCGAATTTCAGACGCAGCTGCTCAAAGGACATCAGGATCCCATCTTTAAATAGGTCCCCTAAGCATGAGATGCCCCTGGATCTCCAGAGTTTAAAGGTGGCATCTGTAATCCCCGGTTGGAATCCCCATGCGCCTACTATTGGTGCATGGGGGGATGTTTTATGTGAGTTACCCTCATTTTGCCGCATTATATTCCAGGCCTTAATTGTGTTTAATATTATGGGATTTTTACAGTGGTCTGTAATGATTTTCCTCTTATCTGAAAATAAAAGGTTAATAAGTGGGTATTTTACTTGGGAGGCTTCGATATCCAGCCAAATTGATTGTGGATCAGATGAAACCCAATCAGCTATGTAACTTAGTAGGGAGCTTAACTGATATTTCCTAAAGTCTGGGAAGTCCAGTCCTCCCCTTGCCTGTGGAAGCTGTAGCTTCTTCAGCTTAATAAGGGGCCGTCTATGGTTCCAAATAAAGGAGCCCAACCAGCCATATAATTTACGTAGGGCTAGCCTTGGCAGCATCAGCGGGAGCATTCTCATAGGATATAAGAGACGGGGCAGAACATTCATTTTAATTAATGCTATTCTCCCTAGCCAGGAAATCGGAAGGTCTCTCCATCGCTGGAGGTCCTGCCTTATCCTTTCCATTAATTGTACAAAATTAGCCCTATACAGCTGATCAAATACTGGCGTGATAAAAATACCTAAATATAAGAAGCCCTCCAGGGACCAACGGAAGGGAAAAGGGGATCCGTCCATTAAGTGGGGTATCATAGCCAGACCACCCATTGGCATGGCTTCCGATTTTGAAAAATTAATTTTATAGCCTGAGAATGCACTAAATGTATTAATAACTTGAATTAGACGAGGCACTGACATTAAAGGATTACTGAGGAATAAGAGAACGTCATCTGCATAGAGGGTAATTTTGCGTTTACCTGTACCAATCCTCGGGGCCATTATATCAGGATCAGTCCGGATGGCTTCTGCTAATGGTTCGATTATCAGTGTAAACAACAATGGTGAGAGAGGACATCCTTGACGGCAGCCCCTACCCACACTGAAGCCATCCGATCTTAACCCATTAGTAATAACAGCTGCTTTGGGGTCATTATACAATGTTGAAACCCATTTGGTAAACACCTGTCCAACGCCAAACCTTTCCAATGTGTAAAATAAATATGACCATTCAACCCTATCAAATGCCTTTTCCGCATCCAATGAAATTACTACTCCTGGTATCTTTCCCTGATGACAGGCTTGGATCATATTCAAGACCCTTCAGATATTATTGGATGATCTGCGGCCCTTAATAAATCCCGTCTGGTCCTCCTTTATAATATATGGCAGTACCCTTTCTAGTCTTAGTGCTAACATTTTTGAGAGAATTTTAAAGTCTACATTTAGTAAGGATATTGGTCTGTAAGATGCACAATCTTCTGGGTCTTTTCCTTTTTTGAGGATAAGAGAAATATTTGCTTCTTTCAGCGTGGGCGGGAGACAGACCTGACTATGCGCAAAATTATACATATCCATAAGTGGGTCAACCAATATTCCTGTAAATTCTTTATAGAATTCAGCTTGAAAACCATCCGGGCCCGGTGCTTTTCCGCTCTGAAGTTGCCTAATTGCCTCAAGTATTTCTTGGACTGTTAAAGGGGTATTTAGGGCCGACACCTGTTCCGGAGTCAGGCCTGGGAAGGTCAAATTTTTTAAAAATGACTGCATCCTCCTAATCCTATCTTCACAATCCTGCGATCTATATAGTTCAGAATAAAATTCTTTAAAGGTCGCATTGATCTTTTTATGATCATGAGTCAGGGTACCTGTACTTTCCTTGATGGTCGGAATAGTTTGAGGGGCTTTCTTTTTCTTTGCAAGAAATGCTAAGTATCTACCCGGTTGGTCGCCATATTCATATAATCTTTGTTTCGCAAATAATAATTCCCTTTTAGCCGTTTGAGTAAGCGCGGTGTTTAAAGCTGTCCTAAGAGCTGTAATCCTCTGCAATTTTGTGATAGAAGGTCTATCAGCGTATGCTGTTTCGGCTGCTTTTAGGCGAGCTTCGAGCAGACGCTGTTGCTCTCCTTTCATTTTCCTCTGGGTCGCTGAATAGGAGATGATCAAACCTCGTGCATAAGCTTTGATGGTCTCCCACATCATTGACGGATTGCTAGCCGTACCAGTATTAATTTCTAAAAAAGTTTTAAGTTCTTGGGAGAAGTACTTTAAAAATTTGCTATCCTTTATCAGGAAGGGGTCCATACGCCAATGCCGAGCAGATGTCCCATTGTTCTTTACCTTAGTTTCCATGTATACAGCGGCATGGTCAGAGATTGCTATAGTACCTATTTTACAAGTTGCTATAGAGTTTAGAAAAATCGATGGGGCAAAAAACATATCAATTCTTGTGTGACATTTATGTGGATTAGAGTAGAAAGAAAAATCTCTACCCTGTGGATGGAGACATCTCCATACATCTACCAATCCTAATTCTTTATTCAGGTCCGCCAATTGTCTAGATCTGGGAGATACTCCAGCGGCACTCTTGGGAATCCTGTCTATTTCCGGATCCATAATACAATTAAAGTCTCCCCCTATAATTGTATGACGGGCACCAAAGGCCATCAGTTTTGAAAAAGCTTCCGTTATGAATTTAAAGGGGTGTGCCGGGGGGCAGTACACATTTAAGATCCCATATTCCTCTCCATTTATGAGGGCTTTAATCAAAATATATCGTCCAGATTCGTCTTTTATCTGATTTAGAATTTTCAAAGGGAAGTTCTTCCGGACAAGGATAACGACTCCCCTGCTTTTTGAATTAAAAGAGGAAAAAAAGGCCTGATCAAATCCGCCCTGTCGTAATTTTAAGTGTTCTTTATCCGACAGGTGTGTCTCCTGTAGGAGAGCTATATCAACTCTCTCCTTCTTAAGATTTGATAATATTTTCTTCCTTTTAACTGGCGAATTACTCCCCCTGACATTCCAGGTGCACCACTTAACCGACTGTTCAGCCATAATCATCTGGACAGATCCGAGACCCCTCGGGAGGGGAAACCCTATCTAGAACATCCCGAGCATGGAGCATACAAGATTTACAAAAGTAAAGACTCTCTGATACACTCAAAACAATATAACAAAAAACTCTTTCTAAGTATAAAAAATATAAAACATTCCGAATTGGAGATTTTCTCCCTTGTTCCCAGGGAGCGTCACTTCCTCTCCCACAGTCCATCTTACCCTCTTCCAACCAGTGCCCCACCCTTGACCCAGGTGTTCCTCAATAAAATGAGGAGAATTCAAATATAATATAAAGCTAGAGTTAACAGTGAACACCCCACCCCCACCCACACCCACATCTAAATATATTTGGGAATATTAATACCATATATAACTATAAGATTACAATCTCAACATGTAATACTTAAATATAATACCACAAAATAACAGGGGAAAGAAAACCAACCCCGCTCCTAAAAACAGAAGTAAAATAGAATAAGGTAACCACCTCTCCCCATCAACATTAACCAAACGCCCCAACATATATATATATATATATATACATACACACATAGGGGGAAAGATAAGAAAAGATGAAGGGATGTAAACCAAAATAATGGGAAAGGCAGACCAGCGTCCACAATCTCTTACAGTTTATTTAAGAGAGTCCAAGAATTCCTTAGCCTTCTCCGGTGATCCGAAGTTATATATGGATCCTTCATGGCTAAGGCGTAGCGTCGCTGGATATCGTAAGGAGTACTGAATATTTAAGTCCCTTAAACGCTTCTTCGCCTCATCGAATGCCTTCCTCTTTCGGACCAAAGCTGGGGAGAAGTCCTGGAACAGCATGATCCTGGATCCTTTGTGGGTCATAGCTTGGGGATCTTTTCCCAGATTTCTTGAGGCTTCCAGGAGCATCTGCCTCTCCCTATAGCTCTGCAGCTGGAACAGGACCGGGCGTGGGCGCTGGGTTGAGCCGGGCCCACGTACTGTGACCCGGTAGGCCCATTCTACCCTTACCTGGCCTGATCCATTATGCAGATTTAAAAGTTGTGGCAGCCAATGCTCTAAGAATGCTGTCAGCTGACCTCCCTCTTCCTGCTCGGGCAGGCCCAACAACCGAATATTTTTTCTACGACATCGATTTTTGAGGTCATCAATGTGGTTTTCTAGGTTCTGGACTCGATTCTCGAGAAAACGGATGTGGTCGGCTGTTGATTTTATCCCAGTCTCTGAGGCTGCAGCCTTCGACTCCACCTCTCTGACTCGGCACTCCAATTCCTGAATGTCTCTGCCCTGCTTCTGCAGCTCGGCTGATAGTGCTTCTCTGCTCTGCCGAGACTCATCGATAAAAGCATCAATCTTCGCCTCCCACCTGGCAAACATCTCCTCAAAGCTCATCTTCATTGGTAAATCTCCTGAAGTAGCTGAAGACACCTTTGTTGCAGCTGAAGAGGGAGAGGGTGGGGGAGGAGTCCCTGCTTTCTTAGAGCCACCTGTTCCCTTCCCTTTACTCATTTTCCAGCTAGTATTAGACTATTTAAATGTACTAATAGGTAACTATTTAAGGTTAACAACTATTATAAATGGTTTAGTGAGTGTGGTGGGGGTGGATAGCCCACTTTTCCCAAGTTTTGGGTAGAGCACTGTGGACTCAGTCTTGCTGGGTCGCCGTCATCTTGGATCCCCCCCGGACCTTACCATTAAGTGTATAAGTCCTACTAAGATTTGCTTTCCCAAAATGCAGCACCTCGCATTTATCTGAATTAAACTCCATCTGCGACTTCTCAGCCCATTGGCCCATCTGGTCCAGATCCTGTTGTCCACAGACCATATTAACTGCCTAACCTTATCATTCATTGTCACCTCAATAAACTCAAATTTAAAAATAGAAAAAAAAATTAGAATCAACTCAAATTTATAACAGAAGATCTATTTTACACTAGCCCTAAAAAAGTCCTTTCTTTTTCAAATATGAGTAAATCCTGTGCTTAAGAACCTTTTCCAATAATTTCCCTTCCACTGATACTGGGTCTATAATTTACCATTGCCCTTCTTACACAAAGGAACAATATTGTCTGTTCTACACTTTACTGGCACCTCTCCAGTGGCCCGAGAGGATACAAAGATCTCTGTCAAGGCCCCAGCAATCTCTTTCCTTGCTTCTGTCTATATCCTCGGATAGATCCCATCAGGCCCTGGGGACTTACCTACATTAATATAAACCTCCTCCATCTTAATATCGAAATGCCCTATTCTTACCATCATCCATGTCCATCTCCTTGGTGAATGCCAGTGTGAAGTACTCATTAAGGACCCTACACACTTCCTCTGGCTTCATGTATAAAGACCCTCATTTCTTATGTGGACCTATCGTTCCCTAATTACCCTCTTGTTCCTGATATATATGTCTTGGGATTTTCCTCAATCCAACTTGCCAAGGACAATTCATAGCTACCTTTAGCCCTTCCAAATCTTTCTTTTCTGCTTCCTCAAGGACCTCGTCCGATTTCAATTTCCCAAATCTTACACATTTGTCCTTTTTGACTAAATTTTCAATATTTTTGACCCCTAGGTCCTATGAGATCTCCATCTCAGTTGACATTGAATAACCTTTCTCCCCTCTGAATCCACCCCAATTGTTTTTCACTGCTGCTCTCTGTCTGCGAGGTATCTTTTCTGTCCTCTCCATAGTAAACAGCTTAACAATAAAACTGTTGATTCATTCCTGGAGTACGTAGTGTGTGTGTTGGGGTGGGGCGGGTTCTGTTTGAGATATAGAGTAGATAGGGAGAGATTTTCCACGTTAGGAGAGGGGTTAATACCTGGGGGTAGTTCTGAGTAAGTGGCAGCTGGTTTAGAGAGGATGTGAGGAAGATTTTTTTTACCCAGAGAGGTATTAAAGAGGTATTTGGATAGGAACTTGAACTGCATAATGTACAGGTTCAGTGATGGAAACTGTGATTCGAGGAGATAGAAACCTGATGACTGGTGGGAATTCTATGGGCTAATTCTCTAAAAGGGCTCGTGTGGAATGTTGTCATGTCCACTGTTGAACTAATATCTCCCTCCCTTCCCCTGCCTACTCACTGTATATTCAACGGTTTGATCACGTCTTTAAACGATCAGCTGTCAAACTTCTTAATAAATACAAACAAGGAGGAAATGGATTGTGGAATTTGAGGACAATAACGCAACAGAACATCACTGTTTGTGTGTAAACCTTTATTATTAAAAGAGAAAAGATCACTTTATCACAATTTCTAATAATTGCTTCCCTGAGCTTTGAATAAAGAGAATGAAACATTACAAATGGCCTTTTGTGAAATGATTGGTGCAGGTTAGAACCAACACTTTGTCTCCCATTACCTTCTGCATTTCGCTGGCACCAACAGACAGCAGCAGGGGCTGGATCATCTTTACCGTTCTCTCACTGCCTGCAGTAATGATTCCACTGGGTGTAAACGCTCTCATCCTCCGCCCAGAGGAACTCCCTGTCAAAGGTTATCTTCTCTCTGGTCACCACATTGCTTACCACTGGATAACCTGGTGACGGCGGGTGTAACTGCAGAAAGTGTACAAGAAGGTTAACATTACCAGGAGCAGCGAAACCATGCCGAGGGATAGCAGGACGTACCAGATCAGTCCCATGGTGCGGTGGCCAACGATCATCCTACTCCTGAATGGTCTGAAGACTTTAAGGTGGAAGGAGGCAGCCAGTCTGTCAGAGACAAAGCACCTATAGATTCCTTCATCTGCAATCTCTATGTCCTGGATGGTGTAGGTGCTGCTGCCGATGGCTTGGTCCAGAGAGTGGCTGCCCTCCATTTGCTGGGACAGGCCCCTGCTGGTCCTCGGATGCCTCTTTCTGGTCCCCTGCTGGGTGAGCTCTCTTTGCCAGGTCGCTGGGCTGTAGATGGAGGAGTCCGGGCAGTGGAATGTCACTTTGCTGTGAACATTGACCAGGTAAGTCTCGAAGAGGAGGACCCGGTTGTCATTGTCTAATACCAAAGGGCCACCTGGGACTAAGTGGCGGTGGTGGTCCTGGGCCACGGAAGGGGATTGACAGGGGACATGGCAGGCTTCAAGGGAAAGCTCAGGACCGCGGGGGGGCAGTTTCTGTGGCCCCAGAGATAGCAGGCCACACGGCATGGGGTCCTCAGCCCTACTCGATGATTGGGCATAGCAGAAACCCAGGCGTCTCCTGTATCCTGGGACACCACAGTGGTCACAGCTCCCCCAGGGGCTCCAGACAGTGAACATGTAAACACCCTGCCCCCCGACCTCCACCCTGAGGTTGGGAAGTACTGTCCCACCCTGCAACCCCCCAGACAGGTGGAGCTGCTTCACATCCTGCACGTCCACCTCATAATAAGCCAGAGTCTTGGACCCTGCACGGCACAGGTAAATGCCAGAATCCCAGATGGTGGGTGAGTGGAGGAGGAGGAGACCATCGCTCTGCAGGTCCCAGCCAGCTCCTCCTATCTGGTTGGATGCCAACAGACGGACCTGCCCAGACTCTGGCTCTGAACTGTTCATGTAAAACCAGGAGAGTTCTCCCTCCTGTCTCGGCCAATCCACACAGACCAACAGCACTGGGTTACTGCTGACCAAAGCTATTTGGCAGAGCCGGTGATGAGAACAGGATATTGCTGTCCCCAACGACACAACCAGCCAACAACAAAACCACAGCAGGGTAGCCAGGATAGGCCACTGTACCAACATGATGGAGCACCCACGTCCTGGTCACAGACTTTGCCCTGGGTTGTCCAGCTCAGAAAACAGACCAGACCACTCCACGCACCCCTCCCCCCCCCACACCACCATCCCCCCCCGCCCCCATTCTGTACATCGCCATGGGGACAGCAGTGAGGTGAACAATCTCCTGACCATCAGCTGTTTGTTACAACATTGGACATTCACTGGCAGCTTCTACTTTACACAGACCCACACTCACCTCGTCCAGCCCCAAGATACATTCACCTCAAATAAACCCGAACCTCTCAGTAAACTCCACACCAACACAGTCAGTGAACAACGAAATGAGACATCAGCTTCAGGACCACACTTGCAATTACAATCCTCAGGAATTACACATCCAGAACCCAGCTCCCCGGGAGGGAGTTACAGACTGGAATCTAATCGAGGGTTCGGGGTGGTGTGTATACAGAATAACAGATACCCCGGGAGGGAGTTACAGACTGGAATTTAATCGAGGGTTCGGGGTGGTGTATATACAGAATAACAGATACCCCGGGAGGGAGTTACAGACTGGAATTTAATCGAGGGTTCAGGGTGGGGTTTATATACAGAATAACAGATACCCCGGGAGGGAGTTACAGACTGGAATCTAATCGAGGGTTCGGGGTGGTGTATATACAGAATAACAGATACCCCGGGAGGGAGTTACAGACTGGAATTTAATCGAGGGGTTCAGGGTGGTTTATATACAGAACAACAGATACCCCGGGAGGGAGTTACAGACTGGAATCTAATCGAGGGGTTCGGGGTGGGGTTTATATACAGAATAACAGATACCCCAGGAGGGAGTTACAGACTGGAATCTAATCGAGGGGTTCGGGGCGGTTTATATACAGAATAACAGATACCCCGGGAGGGAGTTACAGACTGGAATCTAATCGAGGGGTTCAGGGTGGGTTATATACAGAATAACAGATACCCCGGGAGGGAGTTACAGACTGGAATCTAATCGAGGGGTTCGGGGCGGTTTATATACAGAATAACAGATACCCAGGAGGGAGTTACAGACTGGAATCTAATCGAGGGGTTCGGGTGGGTTTATATACAGAATAACAGATACCCCGGGAGGGAGTTACAGACTGGAATTTAATCGAGGGGTTCAGGGTGGTTTATATACAGAACAACAGATACCCCGGGAGGGAGTTACAGACTGGAATCTAATCGAGGGGTTCGGGGTGGGGTTTATATACAGAATAACAGATACCCCGGGAGGGAGTTACAGACTGGAATTTAATCGAGGGGTTCAGGGTGGTTTATATACAGAACAACAGATACCCCGGGAGGGAGTTACAGACTGGAATTTAATCGAGGGGCTCAGGGTGGGGTTTATATACAGAACAACAGATACTCAGGAGGTAGTTACAGACTGGAATCTAATCGAGGGGTTCGGGTGGTTTATATACAGAATAACAGATCCCCGGGAGGGGGTTACAGAATGGAATCTAATTGAGGGGTTCGGGGTGGTTTATATACAGAATAACAGTGGGCGGCACGGTGGCACAGTGGTTGGCACTGCTATCTCACAGCGCCTGAGACCTGGGTTCAATTCCCGCCTCAGGCGATTGACTGTGTGGAGTTTGCACGTTCTCCCTGTGTCTGCATGGGTTTCCTCCGGGTGCTCCGGTTTCCTCCCACAGTCCAAAGATGTGCGGGTCAGGTGAATTGGCCATGCTAAATTGCCCCTAGTGTTAGGTAAGGGGTAAATGTAGTGGTATGGGTGGGTTGCGCTTCGGCGGGTCAGTGTTGACTTGTTGGGCTGAAGGGCCTGTTTCCACACTGTAAGTAATCTAATCTAATAGAATCATGTATATACAGAATAACAGATACCTGGGAGGGAGTTACAGACTGGAATCTAATCGAGGGGTTCGGGTGGGTTTATATACAAAATAACAGATCCCCGGGAGGGGGTTACAGACTGGAATCCAATCAAGGGGTTCGGGGTGGTTTATATACAGAATAACAGATACCCCGGGAGGGAGTTACAGAATGGAATCTAATCGAGGGGTTCAGGGTGGTTTATATACAGAATAACAGATCCCCGGGAGGGAGTCACAGACTAGAATCTAATCGAGGGGTTCGGGGTGGTTTATACAGAATAACAGATCCCCGGGAGGGGGTTACAGACTGGAATCTAATCGAGGGGTTCGGGGTGGTTTATATACAGAATAACAGATACCCCGGGAGGGAGTTACAGACTGGGATCTAATCGAGGGGTTCGGGGTGGTTTAGATATAGAACAACAGATGCTCAGGAGTGTGTTGCAGAGAATTGAAGGGGTTAAGAGCTATTTTGATATATAGAATAGGGCACAGTTTGAAGCCTCTTTTGTTGTTTTTTTTGGATTTTAAGATTAACATATGGTTCAGTCAGCATGCTCCGTATTTCTGCTCATTCCATTGGTTTAACAAAATAACTAGTTGTTTAATAAAATAACGTATGGTTCAGTCAGCCTGCTCAGTTTTTCATTTAATAAAATAACTAGCTGTTTTAATATTCACCAGCTCCCCTCAACTGCTGTTTCTATTTTCAGCCCCAGTGAAGCTGTCCCTGTGTGTCTGCCACCTTCACACATGCCTTGGTTTCCAGTCCAGCTTCCATCATCACACAGCATGTATTTATACCCCACTGCTCCTTCTTATGCACACATGGATTTCCTCCAATTCCCTATTCCTCCCACAAGTACCTGCCTCATTCCAACTGAATGCTCCCACAACAACCACAGCCAGCAGTGATGTGAAAATGCGTCTTGATGGTTGGCAGGTGAAACAGTCACAAGCTGACCCCAAAAACACAAACCCTGAGGCAAGAGGTCAGTATTCAAGCAGCACTTTTGAGAAAGAGAGAGACACGCGGAAATGCTAGATAAGAAAATATAACGCAGCCACTATAGTCACCTCTGGGCCCTTTCAATTCCTGACACAACTCGTTATCAACATTTTTTTTCTCCCACCAGCCCAGCTTCTGATTTTCCAAACCAAATTTCTTATGGTTTCTTTATAATCGAAAACATTAAGTCATGGCCAACAGCTGTCAACACAGGCTCCCTTTCTGCTGAAGTCTCCAAGTGGGTGAAAGGAATTCAGATTCTACAATCGCCATTATAACCTCACGGGTTGGGAAGAGTGTTAGAAATGGAGCATTCACTTCAGCAGAAGTTGTAGCTGAATTGTTTGGATGGAAAATGGCTGAAAACTAAGATTACGGGAGGTTTGAGAAAGACTTGGCAAATATCCAAAGAGACAACTGGTAGTGGAATAAGAGAGGATCACAGATGCTGCTTATTTCCAGTAATTCCAAGTTTAGCTGTTCTAATACTGACTCCTAGACTTTATGGGTTGGAAGTAAACTTGGCTCAGCTATTTTAAATGCAATTCTAATTGTGGTAATGAAAACTAAGTGCAGCGTTGGGGTTGGGGTTGGGGTTGGGGTTGGGGTAGGGGTAGGGGTAGGGGTTGGGGTTGGGGTTGGGGTTGGGGTTGGGGTTGGGGTTGGGGTTGGGGTAGGGGTAGGGGTTGGGGTTGGGGTTGGGGTTGGGGTAGGGGTAGGGGTAGGGGTTGGGGTTGGGGTTGGGGTTGGGGTTGGGGTTGGGGTTGGGGTAGCTATCTCTTGAAATCAAAGAGTAATGCCTGGAGCATGAAGAGTGAGACAAGCCACTGGGCAAGTCATCCAGAACCCTGACTATTGTCCTGGACATGGGTTTGAATCCTGAGGAAGGTGGTGACATTTGAATTCATTAACAATTTGAAATAAAAGGTTAGCCCCAATGGAGACCATGTAGTCACTGTCAATCATTAAAAACACACCTTTGATCACCAATACCTTCTTAAGAAGGCAGTTTGTCATCCTGACCCAGTCTGGATCTTCACGTGGCACCAGACCCACAGAAATGTGGACTTGTAACTTCGCTCAGGCCAGTTAAGGACAGGCATAAATCTACCACATACCAAGATGAAATAATTTTTGAAAAAGTGGGTTTAGGAAAACAATGCACCAAATCCTGGTGGGAAGCAAGTCAGACTGCGTTCCAAGTGCGATTTGTCGACCTGGCTGCTTGGAGACAATGGGGACTGGAAGGCGTACAATCATGCAGAGAGTTTTGCCTCAGCATTACGGACTCCTGTGCCAGATTTATGTCACCAAGTCCAAGACCAGTCTCTTTCCCAGCCTCATATCCCAATAGCATTGAATGGCTCCCAGGTGTAAAAGAGGCCTGTAAAATGGAGTGTAGCAATAGGCAGCTTGCTCTGAAGCAGGGCACTGCAGAATAGCTCACAATGAACGACTCCACAGAATAGAGTCAAAGACAACAATCTCATACTGGGACTGCCTACCCAGGTAATCAGCATGCAATTATGATAAAAAAGATGCAACATTAATTTAGGGCAGAACGGTGGCTCTGCTGCCTCATGCGACCAGGGACCAGGGTTGACTCCATCCTTGGGTGACTGCCTGTGTGGAGTTTGCACATTCTCCCTATGCCTGTGTGGGTTTCCTCCCACAGTCCAAAGACCTGCAGGTTGGGGTGGATTGGCCATGCTAAATTGCCCAAAGTGCCCAGGGATGTGCAGGCTCGGTGGATTAGCCGTGGGAAATGCAGACGCAGGGTAGACTAGTCTGCGTGGCTTGCTCTTTGAAGGGTTAGCAGTGGACTCAATGGGCCAAATGGCTTGCTTTCACACTGTAGGGAATCTATGAACTTCTTGTTAATTTTCTATGAATTTTAGGAGGACAGGTAGCAATTATGAAAAAAGAAACAACAATTTTGAGTATTTTTAAAATAAAAAGTAGCAGACCTGAGAAGACAGACCTTCACGTTAAGAGCAGTTTAAGATGAATAATGCAAAGTACCTACTGGTCAACGAGATGGCACAGTGGGATACATTTTCAGATAAACAATGAAATTCATTGGTCATTGCCAGAATGAAAGCTAGCCCAGTGCTCCGACCAGAAATATAGAATGTGCTGCTGCAAGTCATCACGTCTATCGATTTTAAAAGACAATTATAAGATTGTTTGGATGTTAAAGGAAGTGGAAAGCGGGTATTAGGTATTCAATAAAGAGGTGAACTAATTTAAAATAAATTGGTCCCAAAGTTTTCCTGTTGGGAAATGGCACACTTACACCATTACCAGACACTGTTGTATGTGCAGTCTACAGATAGATAGTAGATAAGAATGCAGACATATCCAGAAGCATATGGACTAGATATTTTAATTTTATAAAGTTACCACAGGTTGGTAATGGCTCTCCATCCCAGTTAGCTGGTGGAGATCCTCTGCCAGGTCCTGTTTTATTTTATATAAAAATCAGTGAAGGTCTACCTGATTGTTCAAGAAAAAATTCATTCCAACTCAGTCTCCCAGTGGAGCACATCCAGGGACCTCAAACATATTTCCATCTCTCGCTTCCCAAAGTAACTCGGATGTCACTGCTGTCATTCGAGTAGCTGGCCCAAGGTGACTGTGGTAGCACACTCCTGCTGCATCAGTTGGCGGTTAGACCAGGTATGACAATTCCAATTCAATCACTCCAAGGTGCTTTGGTAAAGATCTCAAAGAGAATACAGACTGAAAAAACTCCTACCTGCACCAAACAATATCATACAGTAGAAACCAGTTAATACAATACAGTTCAAGTCTGGGAACTCAAACTGAGTTTGTTCCAAATCTTCCCAATATAGTCAGTCCTGCTGTCTCCCAGATCAGTGTGATCTCAGTGCCTCTCCAATACAGTTCAAATTCTTCCATGTACATCAATCACCATCCCTCTAACGCACGCTCCCAATAAAGCTCAATCTTACTCAATGTCAAGGGCTCTGATGCAGCTGGGTCCCCCAAATGCAGCTTATTTTCTCTGGTGTCAGTGCAGCTGGGTCCAAGCATCTCCAATACAGTGCAGCCCTTCAGTGCAACTCGGTGCCACGATCTTCAATTCCGCTCAGTACCAGTACCTCCCAGGTAGATCAGTGCCTTCGATGCAGCTCAAAACCAAATATTTCTCAGCTATTCGGTGTCTCAAATACACCTTTCTGTCCCCAATGCAGCTCATTGCCAACACTTCCAGCACAGATAGGTGGCTCCAATGTATTTCAAATGGTGATCTCTCTAACACAGGCCATTTCTTGGAGGCATTTAGGTGTTTTAGTATCTCCAATGCAGTTCAGTGTCATGAATACATCCCAACAGCAACAGCACCATCACCGTTTGAGGACAATACAATTCTCTCTCTCTCTCTCTCATACATTTCATGGCAGCATCTGAAATGCATCCTAGCTCCAATGCAGGTGGTGTCTCAAATGCATTTCAATAGCAGTACCTCCAAAGCATCCTGACATCTCGAGTGTACTTCATTTGCAACATCTTCAGTGTCATCTCATGTCTCCAATGCACCTCAATGGTAGCATGTCCGGTGCAGCTTCATGTCTTAATTGCACTTCACTGGCAGTATTTCCAATGCAGCCTGGCATCTTGAAGTGGTCTCCAGTGTCAGTAGCTCCAATGCAGCCTGACAGCAGCATTTCTGACCCACTTTGTGTCCGGTGCCATTCCATGTCTTCAGTGGTTTGGTTGCAGCACATCCAATGCATTTCAGTAGCATCACGCCCAGTGCCATTCGATATCTCCAGTGCAGCTCAGTAGGTGTTATCTTCAGTCATTCGGTCAGTCATGGTGTGTTGCAGGGGTGAGGGAGGAGGTGGAAGGGGTGGTGAGATGACAAGGAGGTGGGGAGTATGTGTGTGTGTTCCCCTGTCCCTTCCCATCCCCTGAGGGGGGGTCCTCACAGCACCTCACACCAGCATGAATGCAGCAGCTCGGCTAGAGCGCTGAGCACAAATACCAGCGCAAAGGAGCCAATGACAGCCCGCAGGACCCCAAGAAGGCGGCGTGACTGCAGCCGGTGCTGCCGGCTGCCGGTGCCGTCGTGGAAGGACGACGGTGGCTCAGGCAGCTCGAGGTGGAAGGCAGCAGCCCGACGGCCTCTCACCCAGCACCGGTACACCCCTTGGTCGGAGCGCTGCACTCCGGCGATGGTGTAGACACCTCCGCCCGTTTCCCGGTCCAGCTGATGGCTCCTGTTGCAGGGCGAGCGAAGCAACTCGAGGCGAGTGAGCAGTGCTGAGTCCCGCTGCCAGGATACCGGCGTGTAGACTGAGGCACCTGGACACTGCAGCCTCACCTCCTCGTGCACATCCAGCAGCAGCGTCTCCAGCAGCAGGGAGCGAGGCTGCAGCCAGGTTGGCGGGACTCGGAGATCCCCTCTGCCGACCTGACCCAGACCTAGGCCCTGGTCCCGCTGCAGGAAGTACCCCGAGCCCAGCAACTCCCGGGCCTGGGCAGCCAGCTCCTCAGGCCCAGAGGAGCCACACTCCCTCCGGCAGATCTCGTAACGGATCTCGGGGCCTCGGCGCGGCAGGACCTGGCCCAGGCGGAGCTGCATGAGGCCACAGGGCTCCTCCTCAGCCCTACCCTCCTCCCCCTCCCTGTCCTCCTCATCCTCATCCTCCTGCAGGGAGGCCCAGCAGAAACCCAGCCTCTTCCTCTCCCCTGGGGCCCCACAGCGGTCACACTCCTGCCAGGGTCCCCAGCGGGTGTAGAGCCTGAGGTGGCAGCCTCCAGCCCCATGACCGTGGCCGGCCTCCTGGTGCAGCCTGATGCTCTGGTTACGGAGAGGGGCCTGGCCTAAGCCCCGGTGAGACACATGGAGCCGCTCAGCGTCCTGCACATCCACCCGGTACTGGGCCAGGGTGGTGGCTCCGGCCTTACATACATAAAGGCCCGAGTCCCCAGGTCGGGCCTGAGCAACCAGCAGGGCCCCAGCCCTCAGGACAGCCCGGCTGCTCAGCTCTGACAGAGGGCCCCGCCGAGCCCGACTCCCCCGGGGACCAATGAAGGTGCGAGGCTCCCCCAGCTCCGTGGGCCCTGTGGCTCCCCGCAGCCCAGGCCCGGACCTAGGCCCAGGCCCAGGCCCCGGCCTCCTCCTGTATCGCCCTGGCCCCAGGCTCGGGCCCGGGCCCAGCCCCAGCCCCAGGCCCGGGCCTGGGCCCATGCTCAGGTTCAGGTACTGCCAGTACACAGTGTCCTCCCCATGCTGCAGGGCCCCTGGGCAGTGCAGGGTGAGTGGGTTATGGGACAGGAAAGGTACGGTGCAGGGCCCCGGAGGGCCTAACCCAGGCTCCGGGCACTCCGATTCTGACACCTCCTTCTCCAGGAGCCGGGGTAAGCTGCCGATCAGGGCGAACAGAGCCACCGACAGCAGGATCGCCGTCTGCCCGAACATCCCGGCCTCCGCCCGGCCTCCAGCACCAGGAAAACCCGGGGGCGGCCGAGGGGGCACCAGGCCCCATGGGGCCGGGGGTCACTGTGAGGTCACCCGTGAGAGGGGCTGTGAGGTCATCAGGGAGGGGCTCTGTGAGGTCATCAGGGTGGGGCTCTGTGAGGTCACCCGTGAGAGGGGCTGTGAGGTCATCAGGGTGGGGCTCTGTGAGGTCATCAGTGAGCAGGGCTGTGAGGTCATCAGGGTAGGGCTCTGAGGTCACCAGTGAGAGGGGCTGTGTACAGGGGTTATCCCCTGAGGGGGTGGGGCTCTGAGCATCAGAGGACAGGCACTGTGGGGCCACGGGGCAGGACTCTGAGGTCATTAGGGTAAGGTCACTGGTAGGTTATCATATGGAAAGTGAAGCTTGATCAGTAATGTCACAGATTGGAACATCCATCTATGTTCAAAAGACCTAGGTCCAACTGATCGACCACTAGCGTGAAAAGTGACCATTACATCACAGAAAAAAAACCACTGAGGTAAATTAAGCTATGCTGGCAGATCTGGCCTTTTGGTCTTGAGAATTCTCTTCCTCAAGTGGTGTGCAAGTGCCACAGTCCAAATCCTGTGCTAGATAAGGGACATGATTCATAACGGACCAAGTGGACTGTTTGCATGCTGTAAAATACTAAGCACTATGACAATTTAACCTCGTCCCTGTGATTGGCAACATTATGGTGCTTGATTTCTGTAAGGAGAACTTGGTGGGATTAAACATTTTTTACAATTAGTTTCAACATCTTTAAACTTGTATATAAGTAGTTCTATTTATTCTAATTTATTTTGTGTAATAAATTTGCTGATTTTGTTCAAAGTAAACTATCAGTATTGTTTGTCTCGTGTTTCAGTGAAAGATTGCCTTGTTAAAGCTAAAGAGAAAAATAGTCTATCAAGGCAGATTTCAGTCTGGACCAGACTTGTCCATCAATAATGTCAATTAGGATTAGAACATCAGTGTTCTAATTTTGCCCCATTAGGGCATTAACATCTCTTAATAATAATACATTTTTAATAATTTTATGATGTATTGTAGAGGAATGCAATAATTAATGATTTTCTGTTAGCGACAAAACCTGATGTGAATTGCTCTTACCTTGAACAGGATTCAGTAAGACGAATTGGTCATCTCAGCTTTGTTTTTAAGAACAGCTTGTGAAGCAGGGGCTACAATTATGGGGCACGCTCTGTCCTGTTAAATGGGGCAATTCTCCCTGCACGGCAGCAACCAATCACACTTTCATTGATTGAACGGTGGACTAAACATTGGAAACGATAATGTAGTTTGGAAAATGCAATTCATTGTGTATTGTACATAAAATGTCTTATTCAGGCAGTTATGTTGGGTGGATGGCAGGAGGTAATGGTGCTGAGGATATCGTTTGTTCAGAGATGCTCAGCATAGTTCCTGGGCATGAAGCTACAGGTTTGAGAGTGGATAATACTATAGAATCATGTGGTCAGTGAAGAGAAAGCATCTCCTTTGTGGGGAAACGTAAATGTAAATGAAAATCCCTAGTAGTTAGTTACTGTCTCTCACCTTTCCTCTTTGAGTGACTCTCTCTTCAGTTCTCTTATTGAAAGGAAAAGGGGAGAAACCACTGGCAGAAGCAGCAAAAAGGGCCAAATGGTCAACTGGCTACTCAGAGACTCATGACCAGAATTCCCCAACCTAGTTATAGCTGAGCAATTCATGTTGCTTTCTTGCCATTAATTAAAAACGGTTTGATCACAACAAGTAGTTATTTTTTATGTTTATGGGAACCTGTATACATCCCATTACCTTGAATTATACAAAGTCAGAAGTCACACGACACACGTCCAAGAGGTTTATTTGAAATCACAAGCTTTCGGAGCTCCGTTCCTTCGCGTTGTCCCTGACAAAGGAGCAGTGCTCTGAAAGCCTGTGACTTCAACCAAACCAATCTGACACCGGCACCTCCACATCCCGATATAAATGGCGAGGTAGAATTACGGCAATTTTGGAGTTTAATCCAATGATCACTTTTGTGATGACCCCAGGAATCATGCATCTTGATTTCCAGTGAACCAGCCCGGGGAGACATGACAGAGAGCAGAGCATTGGAAGATGTTCACTTCTACCCCTGTCATCAGCCTTTACTTAGGACTCTCTTAGTGGGCGGCATGGTGGCACAGTGGTTAGCACTGCTGCCTCACAGCGCCAGAGACCCGGGTTCAATTCCCGACTCAGGCGACTGACTGTGTGGAGTTTGCACGTTCTCCCCGTGTCTGCGTGGGTTTCCTCCGGTTTCCTCCCACAGTCACAAAGATGTGCGGGTCAGGTGAATTGGCCACGCTAAATTGCCCGTAGTGTTAGGTAAGGGGTAAATGTAGGGGTATGGGTGGGTTGCGCTTCGGCGGGTCGGTGTGGACTTGTTGGGCCGAAGGGCCTGTTTCCACACTGTGAGTAATCTAATCTAATTCTCTCTCTGAATGTTGCAAAGGTGATTGTTTGAAAGATGTAGGCAGGGAAGAAACTCTCTCTGGACCAAGCTGAAGTGTCAGATTGTCAGTGAATTGTACACTGGATCGAGGAGTGTGGCGGCTGTAAAACCTCTTCAGGTTTACACTGTCCAAGATCCACTTCATTGCCATCTTTGCAGCTCATTAATCAGCTCTGGATCGCAGGCTAATACAAATATGCTTTTATTGTCCAAATCAGTGAACCTGTACACAATGTTTTCATTTAGAATAAAATTCAATCTTCACAATAACTGCAGTCCATTTTAAAATAAAACTCCTCATATAATGGGCCTGTTCTCAGTGAGAATCTACTCAGGCACAATACGTCTCAGATATTATCCCAGACACACAGACACACAGACACACAGAACGCTGGACTGCTTTGTATTTATAAGACAACAAAAAATACCACACTTTTCTCTGAAGCAAAACACAGAAACAGATCCATTTGTTTGTACATGATAAACCAGTGCACAAAAAAAGGATAAAGGCAGAAAGACATGGTCAACTTTAAGGTCCTAGAAATGATTTGCAGGGAATTCTCTCTGGACATCAGATCTCACTCAATCACACTGCCCAGTTTATGGAACAGCGCAGCATGTTGGGGAGAAACTGTCTGGGACACTTAGAAGATCCCAGGAATAGTCAAAAACGGGGCTAAGTTCAGTTCCCTTTAGATTCACATTCTCTAAAGTCGACAGGCCTGATGGCCAATCTCAGCTCGGAACTCCCAATTTTACAAGTTATACACTAGAATGCCTGATATACTGCAAGGACACGGTGCAAGAGAAAATATCCTCACGGGGGAAAGGTATACTTCAAGAACAGCTTATGGTGTATAAAAACAAGTGTTTCAACTCTAAAAACATTTACACTTTTTAAAAAAAATTAATACTAATTGTATAAAAACAGAAAATGCTCCTCCCTCGGGATCACTGCCTCCTCAATCTATCTTTTGGTCGTACCTGGAGGAGAAAGTAGGGAGAAACTCTTTGCCCTGTTCCCCGATAACTGGTGCAGGAGACGGAACTGGGACAGGGCAGGGGATGGTAGAGTGGGAGCAGTTGTGGGCTGGAACAGGAGTACCCTCACCCTTCCTAAGCTCCCCAGGTATGGCAACTCCTAAATGATCATTTTCCCCACCCCCCTCAAGAGTAGGGAGTTTAGATGGAAAATCATTCCGGAGCTTTTACTGCAGAAATTGCTCAGAGTTCACAGAAATGTTCAGATATTTCCCCAGTGATATCGGAGATTGTAAAGTCTCAAAAAGTATAAAACATTTGAAAAATCAATAATTGAAGAGAAATACAGCTATTTTGACCCATCTGGAGGAGGAATAAAGAATTCGATTGTTAGAGGATTTTGCCGCAGGTAAGAGAGATGATGCTGGTCAGTTTCCATGGAGATCTGTCACTAGAGGGACTTTGATCCTGTATTAACCCTCTCCTCAACCATTAAACCACCAAACTCTCACGACTGACAGCGTCATTCTGTAAAACAAACAAAACAATTTATTTATTGCTTGAGAGAGAGAGGCAGCGACAGACTCTTATATCTTGCTGTCAGTAGCTGGGATTCATGTCCCATAACCCCTAAAAAAATCAATATACTCTAACCATAGGCCAGAGTCAGGACCCCAGGCACCAGGGCTGGAGCGAGTCCTGAACTCAGGAACAGCACTGGAACCCAGAGCCCATTGGTTAGTGTTGGTCACTCAGCTTTAGACCATTGTCCGTACAGTGGTCACTTAGCATCAGCAACCGGACAGCCCTTTGTTAGAAGATCCACACAATTCATACATTTTTATCATTCCCACTTATCCCCATCCCATGCACCCAAGTTATAATCATAGAATTTTATACTACAGAAGGGGGCCATCCAGTTCATCGCAGAGTTATCCAGTTAGTCCCACTCACCAGCCCCATCGCCGTTACCCTCTAACTTGATCACTTTTTAAATATATACCCAGCTCTTTTTTTGAACCTCCTGTGGAATCTGTCTCATGGACAGACATTATAAATCCTAACAACTCTCGAGTAAAGTAGTTTTCTCTCCTCGCACTCTCGCTGACAGTTTTGAAAATGTGATCCTATGTTACTGACATACCAACTGACATAACGGAAACAGAATGTCCTTCTATACCCTGTTAAAATTGATGGTATTTTTGATCATCTCAATAAAGGTCACTTGTTAACCTTCGCTGCTCCAAGGACAACAAGCTCAATTGCTCTCATCTTTCCTTGTATCTAAAATCCCTCATTCTTGGTATGATACTCGGAAATGTTCACTGCATTCTCTCTCCATTCTGCCTTAAAGAAGGTGCCCAGAAATCTCAGTTCTGAGCTGACTGACCTTTCTCAGCTTCTTCTCATTTCTACCCCTGGAGGACACAGACTCTGTCTCGGTGTATGGTGGTGGTTGGGCCCGGGATCTCGCGGTAGAGCCACTACTGCTGTCCACATCACGGCCTGCACCTCGCTTCTTCCGGAGCATGTCATCTAGGAAGGAATCGTGGTAGCCCCCTGTGCCATAGTCCCGGCTTCGCTCCAGCTCCATCAGGTCATCACGGCTGCGGCTACGCTTCCGGTATTCTCCATGGCGGTACTCAGGGGAATAATCTCTGCGCCGCCTGTCATGGGCATAGCCTCGGCTGGACGTCTCGCTATCGGACTCGCGCCTCCCTCGGCTGCGATCAAATTCCGGACGGCCCCGGGAGTAATCCCGATCCCGCCTGCCTATGTCATCAAGGCTCTCCATCGACCGGGCCCGCTGGTGACTCCCACGGTAAACACGATCATCATCGTGCCAACCGTAGTCTCGTCTGGGTGTCTGACGGGACACACTGCTCACAGCACTTTCCTCATCGATGTCCCTGATTGGGGGCATAGCCTGCAGACGAACCCGGCCAATGTTGCTGTGTAGGTTATTCCTCGTGTCATGATCTTCATGCAAGGAAGACACCTCACTCATCGCGGAGGCTGCAGGAAGGGGGGTGGGGGAAGAGAGAGAGATTTGTGAGACACAACACAGTCCCTAGGATCCATGTGGTTAGATGGTAAGCAAGGATAACACTTGACCCACAGACTAAACCCTGCCACGCAACACCAACAAAGAAACCAGCAGAAAACACAGAACACCAACTGCCCAGAACCAATCCACCCATGGTTTCTGTAAATCATTTACTGACAGCTGCATTGTCCAACGTCCTGTGCGTCTCAAACACACAGTACACTTTTTCTGTAAACTCACTGTTCTCATATTTCGAGCTGGAGTCACCAGGAGCCTTGGGGTCAAAATGGGCAAGTTCCTTTTCCACATAGTACAGGACCCGCATGTCATCGTTGTGCTGATTGGCCTGGATTCTGTAGCCACTGCGCACTGTCAGGGGAGAGAGAGAGAGAGAGAGAGAGGGGGGGGGTGTGTGTGTGGGGGGGGGGAAGAGGGGGGATGGAGATGGAGGTCGGAGAGGGAGGGGGAGATGGGGGTTGGAGAGGGAGGGGGAGGTGGGGGTTGGAGAGGGAGGGGGAGGGGGAGATGGGGGTTGGAGAGGGAGGGGGAGGTGGGGGTTGGAGAGGGAGGGGGAGGGGGAGATGGGGGTTGGAGAGGGAGGGGGAGGTGGGGGTTGGAGAGGGAGGGGGAGGTGGGGGTTGGAGAGGGAGGGGGAGGTGGGGGTGGGGGGGGGGAGATGGGGGTTGGAGAGGGAGGGGGAGGGGGAGATGGGGGTTGGAGAGGGAGGGGGAGATGGGGGTTGGAGAGGGAGGGGGAGGGGGAGATGGGGGTTGGGGGATGGAGAGAGAGAGAGATTGTCAAACAGTCGCTATTCTCAGAGCTCGCCAACAAACTGAGGCAGAACTCCATCAGCATTAACCCCGACACACAGATACCCCCACAGGGGGCAGGTGTACACACCCACATGGATACCCTCCCTGGGGTGTCAGATTTATGAGTGAGTGAAAGATAAGGACTGAGGGAGCAGCCAAGTCGAGGACTGAGGGAGTGAGGCACTTGAGGGGTGAGAGAGCCATGAGGGGTGTGTGTGTGTGTGTGTGTGTGTGTGTGTGTGTGGTGGGGGGGGGGTAATGGGCATACAAGTGCAACAGGGTATATGGGGACAGTGGGGAATGGGAGCAAGGGGAAAGCTGGGGCATGGGGCAACCCGGAATGTGGGAGTAAAGATGGCCTGACAGCGCTGGAGTCAGAAGGGGTCATGGAGTGTGAATGAGTAAGAGGACCACGGTGGGGTAGAGTGGTGCATGTAGAGGGGGGGCTGGGGGGCACACAGTGGTGAGATGGTCTCCCTTGTGCAGACACCGACAAGAAGCCCGTGTGGTGTCAGGGTGCAGAGCAGGCAGGGGTCATCTTCTAGCTCCCAGTACAATGGTCTCTCATTAATTTCCCAGAGCAGTAAGAGTTAAAAGGACATGGTAAATCGAGATTATTCTTGTGGATCAGCTCCTTGGTTATGTGACAGAACAAAAATAAATAAGCGGAAGTGGAAGAACTTGTTTGCACAGGGTGGTTGGAAGGTGGAGTTCTGAACTATGGCAACGCTCTGCTCGAGAGGCAGAGTTTCTCAAACTGAGATAGTTAATCAGAACTGGGCAGACAACAGCGATATCCGGGGAGTGAGTGGAATAACACCATCCACAGGGCCACTTCTGCCAATCAATACCCAGATATAAAGTTGTCAGTCATGGAGAATGTGACTGCTTCACTATCTGTTCATGTTCATGTTCATGTTCATCACAGAGACAGCAATGTGAATGTCCGGATTGCCACAGGTTTCAAATTCACCCATTACAGTCCAGCCCCTCCATTACAGTCCAGCCCCCCCCTCCATTACAGTCCAGCCCCCCTCCCTCCATTACAGTCCAGCCCCCCTCCCTCCATTACAGTCCAGCCCCCCTCCCTCCATTACAGTCCAGCCCCCCTCCCTCCATTACAGTCCAGCCCCCCTCCCTCCATTACAGTCCAGTCCCCCCAGGATTAAGGCCCTGCCTCCAGTGAACTTCAGTACTCTGAGAATAAAACTGTACAATGTTTACTCACCCGAGCTCGCGGTGTCCTGGTCATGTAGTAGGGGAACACGACTCTGGTTTCCAACTGGAAAACATGGTGAAAGAACGAGAGAGAGATCAGGACGTGGGACATGGTTAGGCCACAGGCCCTGACTCCAGGCTTCAGGCACCAGGCCCCAGTTCAATACAGCCCCACAAACCTCTTCTAAGGATCCCATCCTCTCCTTAACCCTCTGCCAGGCTCTACACTACTTTCTGGTAACTTTTTCCAGGGTCTCAGACTGTGAGCCCCACCTTAATCCCAACTCCACCCCTCAAACCTCCCCCCCCCCCCCACCACCACCCCCCAGGGTAGTCTGAGCCTGTGACCTGCCCACGCACCCACCCAGGCTGAATCTAGCTGGTGACTGCGCTCGGCCGGATAACCTCGGCCACTCGGAAAACCGGGCAGCTTTCGAATTCCAACATCCCACTTTGTACCGTTCCCCAGTGCCACCACACGGCAACCAGAGAGAGAGAGAGAGAGAGAGAGAGAGAGAGAGAGAGAGACAGAGACGGAGAGTGAGAGACAGAGTGAGAGACAGAGAGAGACACTTCCTGTAGGACCACACCAGACCCCACCACCCCCACCCTGACTTGCACCAGGCCCCAGTCCCTGAGCCACGCCAGGCCCAGTACCAAGCTCCAGCGCAGAGGAGGGAGCAGGATCCACACTAACAGACATTTCTGTGAGACACGTTGAAACCTGCTTTTCACCGCTCAGTGACGAACAGCAGACATGCTCTGACACACACACGTGCACACACCATGATTCCGATGATAATCACAGGCTGTATCATCAACACTCAGACAGTGGTTACAACCCAATGTCTGTCTCTAGATCTGTTGTACAGCCTGGAGTACACCAGCCCCCCCACACTGTGTACACCGGCCCCCCCCACACGGTGTACACCGCCCCCCCCCCCCACACGGAGTACACCGGCCCCCCCCCCCCCGCACTGTGTACACCGGCCCCCCCGCACTGTGTACACCAGCCCCCTCCCGCACTGTGTACACCAGCCCCCTCCCCCACACGGTGTACACCAGCCCCCCCACACTGTGTACACCAGCCCCCCCACACAGAGTGATGGGAGATCATCAGAACACAAGAAAGAGGCGGCGGTGGCAGCCATTCAGCCCCTTTGAACCTGCTTTCCCATTCAGTAAGATCATGGCTGATCTTTTCATGGACTCAGCTCCAAAAACCCACCCGTTCACCCCTAACCCTTAATCCCTTTACTGTTCCAAAATCTACCTTCACCTTAAAAACATTCAACGCGATTGCCTCAGCTGGGCAGGGGACCCCACAGATTCCCAACCCTCTGGGTGCTGAGGTTCCTCCCCAGCTCAGTCTGAAATCTGCTCCCCGTCCCTGTTACCTTGAGGCTGTGACCCCTGGTTCCAGTTCCAATACCATCCCTGCTTCTACCACATAGATTCCCTTCATCAGTTCATACCTTTCGGTAAGATCCCCTCCCCCCCACCAATTTTTCTGAATTCCAATGAATATATTCCGAAGAGGGAGAGGGAGTTTTGGACTAGGGCCATCAAACCCCCCTGCCCCACAGCCCAGGAGAGGAACATCCCATTCTGCAAGGGAGGGGGGAGGGGGATGGCGTGGTGGTGCTTAGCTTGGGAACCCCATCAAAACCCCTGGCCCAAAAATCTGGGAGCAACAACCCCTGCCCCACTGGGCCCTCATCTCCTCCCCTCCTGAGTCCAGAACGTTACTGCGTCCTAAGAACTGGTAAATGGAACAGGCCATTCAGCCCCTTGAGCCTACATCTCTGTTCTAGATCACAACCAACCACGTCCTCAATGGCACTATCCTGCTGGTTTCATGACCATAACTAGGTAACTCCTGCCCCCTTCACTCTGGGTAGCTGGCTGGGACCAGAGCTGAGACTGCTGCTCCTCACAGAGTTAACATCTCACATGCATGACCATTTACCCTGAGCCCCGAGCCCTGAGCGCTCTCTCTCTCTCTCTCTCACAGCCACTGCCTGAACTGCCGACTATTCCCATGGTTCTGTAACTGCAGTGTTTGGTGACGTACCTGAGCTCGCTCCATCGAAATCCGATCCATAGCCTCCATTAAACTGGGTCATTGGGACCATGACCGGGAGTGGGGGCTGCAGCTTGCCTTGGGAGTACACACTGGGAGCGTAGGTACTGGGGGCGTAGAGACTAGGCACCCCTGCTGTAGCTGCTTTCCCAGCATGATATACTGAGGGGAGGGAAAAGAGAAAACACATTGAACCAGTCACCAGTGAGAAATGTTCCCAAATTGCCACAGCCTACCACATCACCTTAAACTGTAATCATCACACAGGAACAGACGGCCATTTGGATCCCGCCTCACAAAATCAGGTGGCCATTCAACCCATTGAAGCTGTTCCCCCGGGCAGACTGTGACTGATCTATATTTTAGCCCCACTTAGTCACTGTGGTTGCTAACCCTCAGACCCCCAGAGCCCATCAAAACATGACCAAAGCTTTGAAATATTTGACCACTTCAAGCCATGACATGTTGATGTGGTGTGGGAGAGGGACAGCGCGAGGGCGAAAGAGAGTGATCCTGTGTTTGACCAAGTTCTTTGTGATATTCACCCATTACTGATGTGAAAATCCTGACCTTTGTTGTGGGCTCTATTTGCTTCTCCCTCCCTCTGCAGGTATCTCTGCACCAACCCATTACAATACTTAGTGATTATACTCTGCTCAGTCAAAGATTAGATCTGAGGAACATTTCATGTTGACAGAGGCAGCCAAAGGTCAGGGGTGAAGACAGGGTTACTCACATGCATATGGACAGCAGCATTTCTCTGGACAACAGGGACACTGGACATAACAGCAGCAGGTGTGAGGGCAGCACTGACACCAGCAAACACCAATTAGGATCAGCAGAATGACAAAACCGAGGACCACCAGGACCACAAACAGCCAATCTGAGGGCAGAGGGGGAAGATGATTCACCAGGAAATGAGTCCAACATCGCCCCATCTGCTGTGGTCCCCGGTCCAGACAAGGGTCCCACAGGCAGAGGGCTGAAACCTCAGTACAGTACATTTTAAACAATGCCCAAGATCCATATTACAGACTCTCACCCCCCCACACACAATTCCATTACATCCCCACACAAGCCCCACAGCATTACACACTCACGTACCCCTACCCCACATTGCAGACTCAAAGCCCCCACACCTCCATTACAGACTCACTCCCTCCCGCCCTCACCCCCACAATACTGTCACACCTACGTTACCGCGAGTACGTTATGGATTCCCAGCCTACGCCATCACACACCACTGCAGACCAGCCATTGGTCAGTTTACACATCAACATGTCACATCATCACCTTTGGCACAGGAGGCGGCCAATACAGCCCGTCATGACAGACCAAAAGGACCCAATATCCCACAGAGAGAGAAGAACGTCTACCATTCACATTACAAAGCACTACGTGCCACCAATGTCAAAATCAAACAGCCAAGAGACAGGAACTGAGAGGACCCCAAGATCGTACAGAGGAAGATGCTCCCAGCAACACAGCGAGTGCTCAGGGTACACCAACACTCAGCACCCATCCTGTACTGTACACTGGCTCTTCAGCAGCTCCCCAATACCCCATGGAAAGCCTGATTCTACTCTGACAGTGCAGGAGAGGGCAGTACCTGGCATGATCCCTATCTGTACACCTGGCAACAAGGAAGTGGTGACTCCAGTTCTACCTGGAGAACAAAACAGAGAGAGGACAACTGAGTTACCAAGGGGAAAGTGGTCAACCAAACACCAAATCTTCTCCAAACCCTCTCCCCAACTCGTGTGACCTCGGCTGCCTGGACACCGAGCTTGAGGTTATGGCTCCTCCCTCACTCCCTCCATCCATCTCTGTCTAACAACCTCAACCCCACCCCCCCAAGAAAACTCCTTTAACTGATTACTGGGTCTTGTCACCTCCTGAGGGAGATCCGTACCATGTTTGGTCAGAGACTTACTTCTATCAAGTGCCTTGGGACACACAAACAAGAAACATGAGGCCACTCAGCCCATTAAGCCTGTTCAGTCATTCATAAGATCATGACTCATCTGATTTTAACCTCAGATTTACATTCCTGCAAATCCCGACAACTTATCATCACCAAACTCTCGATCGCTGCTTTAATGATCCTGTACGCACTGCCTTTGGAGGAAGGGAATTACAAAGACACTCGAACCTCAGAGACAAAATCTTCCCCCATCTCGGATTTAAACAGATGGCCTCTTATTTTTATAAAAGTGACCAGTAATTCTAGGTTCTCCCACAAGAGCAAACATTCTCTGCACATCCCCCCAGTCACGTCGCCCCCCCCCCCCCAATCTCTCCCCCCCCACCCCCAGTCACATCTCCCCCCCACCCCCAGTCACGTCTCTCCTCCTCCTCCCCCCCCCCCAGAATGTCTCTCCTCCCCCCCCCCCCCCCCCCCCAGTCACTTATAGATTTTCATTCATCACCTCGGCTCTTCTAAACTCTAAACAATACAGACACAGCCAGTCCCTCCTTTCTTCATGGATCAGTCCAATCATTAGTCGAGTGAGCATTCTGAGCAGGAAGTGTGTTTCAGTTTGGAGATTCCTGCCTCCCACCCCAGACAGGGAAGTGCAGGACACTGGAATGTTTGGTGTTCTTTGTAAGATTGTGTGTGGAGGACCACTCCCCAAACACCATTTTCCCGTGTACTTTCTCCGATTCTCACTGATGCCCAGTCTCTAGGACAACTGACACAGTCACCAGCAGCATCAAAGAAGTCACAGGTTCAAAAACAGCAATGTGAACGGACAAACCACTCTCCATCTTCAACCACAAGAAAACCTCCAGACATTGTTCATACTGGGCTCGGGACTCATTCCCGCACATTAACGCAGTTTGTTGGTTGACTGAATGGCTACAAACACACAAAGACCACCAACAGGCACATTAAGAACCTAACAACTGGAACGGTTGAGGCAGGATATATAATCAAAACTCTGGAACAGAGAAACTGTTCCTTCACTTGGTCAACCAATGGTCCACCCATACCAGTGTGCGAGTGAGAGAGAGTGCGAGAGAGTGAGAGTGTCTGTGTGTCTGCAACCCAGTAAGAGCCTGTGTGAGAGAGAGAGAGAGAGAGAGTCCATACCCCAGTGAGAATCAGAGTGTGTATGTGGGGGGTGGGGGGGTGGGAGAGGGCAGGAGGAGAAGGTGGGTCAGTGTGTGACAATGAGTGAGCATACCAGCATAAGCCAGCTGTACCCCAGTGAGTGTGTGTATGTGAGAGTGAGCCCATGCCCCAGTGAGAGTCACTTACCCAGCACAAGCAGCTCCACATAACCTTCATTGTTACCTGAAAGATCATCAGAGGCAGTGACTGTACAGTAATAAACACCACTGTCACCCCAAGCTGTCTGCTCAATGCTGAGGTCGGCTTCTGAATGAGATAAACATGAAGCAAACAAGAAAAACAGCTGTTACCCAGGTTATAGCTCAACTACAGCTGGACAGACAATTGTTCCTAGTTATTCTCTCTGTGATGACTGTGAATGAATAGAGAATCACAATCATACCGGGTCGAGATTAATCAGATAATCCGAACTGTCTGGTAATATATGACGGGAGTCAGCGTTATCAGCAGGAACACTTGCATTTGGTATGCTTGCCTTTCATTGGTCAGAGCACTGAGTACAGGAGTTGGGATGTTGTGGCTGTACAGGACATTGGCCACTTTTGGAATACCGTGGTCAGTTTGGACCCCACCCACCCCCACAAGACACACAGACCTCCCCCAGGGTGGGGCCTCAGCTTCTGAGGAAAGCTGTTTGATTATGAGTGAAGGGGAAATGTCCTCATGCACCAGGGGAGGAATCAGTTTCTCTGTCCTTGCCCGAGGTGATTTAGCCTCAACATGGATGGCTTTTTGGGGGCAGGGTGAGAGAGTGAACCTGACACTGGTGGTCAGCATTAATCATGTTGAATGGGATAGGATGGTCTCTGGGCTGAATGGGATAGGATGGTCTCTGGGCTGAATGGGATAGGATGGTCTATGGGCTGAACGGCTGTGTTGCTTCTCCCTACCGTTGATAATTGTTATCTTTCGACCCTGATAATAACTGTCCAGGGTCACTGCCTTTCCATGTTTTGATGCAACCGTCCTCACAGTGCGGGAGCTGTCTGGACAGTTCACATACGGATTGTAATTCGGATCTGCCTGCTGCAGTTGGTCATTGACTTGATTCTCGGAGCTGCTGGGATTGAACGCGTCCAAGATTCTGTCTCGGCAGAAGGATCTGTATTTCCACAGGACGATGGGGGGCTGGAGGCTTGTTGTATCATAGCGACATTTCAGGACGACAGGCTGGAAAAGGATCGCTGTCCGAAAGGGATCTGGGATAGTCACCTGAATTGCCGTAGAGAATCCTGTGGATCACAACAGATCCCAACTTAATCAAGATACTACCCCACAAATCATCGGGAGGAGAGAGTGCCCCTCCCTCCCCACATACCCCCAGAAACTCCACAATCCCCTCTCCATCCACCCTCCCCTCACATAAATCCCCTCAAGCCACACTTCCTACCCCATGCCCTAGAAAGCCCCCCACACAGGATGGTCAGTGTCTCCCTCAGGGATCTGTGTACGAACAATTTGCTGCCTTCACCAGTGTCTGTCACCGAACCATCCTCCCCCCATCCCTCGCCTCCTCCCCACCACCCCCCCTCTCCCTCCCTCCCTCGCAGTCACAGTGTGTTAGTCCAGAGAAAGGAGCCTCCCTGATAAGGCCTGGATTGTAGTCAGTTTATGAACTGATTGTAGCTCTCATATAAACATGAAACCAAAGAGGGAGAGAGCAGAGTGAGTGACGGAGGGGGAGAGAGCAGAGAGAGAGTGACAGAGAGGGAGAGAGCAGAGAGAGAGTGACAGAGGGGGAGAGAGCAGAGAGAGAGTGACAGAGGGGGAGAGAGCAGAGTGAGTGACAGAGAGGGAGAGAGCAGAGAGAGAGTGACAGAGGGGGAGAGAGCAGAGTGAGTGACAGAGAGGGAGAGAGCAGAGAGAGAGAGTGACAGAGGGGGAGAGAGCAGAGAGAGTGAGTGACAGAGGGGGAGAGGCAGGCGGAGAGAGTGACAGAGGGGGAGAGAGCAGAGAGAGAGAGAGTGACAGAGAGGGAGAGAGCAGAGAGAGAGTGACAGAGGGGGAGAGGCAGGCAAGAGAGTGACAGAGAGGGAGAGAGCAGAGAGAGAGAGTGACAGAGGGGGAGAGGCAGGCGGAGAGAGTGACAGAGAGGGAGAGAGCAGGAGCAAGAGAGTGACAGAGGGGGAGAGAGCAGGAGAAAGAGAGTGACAGAGAGGGAGAGGCAGGCAGAGAGAGCATCAGAGGGGGAAATAGAGACAGAAACTAGCAACAAGGTGAGTCAGCAGAGTGTTGCAATGTTTTAGTAACGTGAGCAGCTAAAGCAAATAATCCCCAAACAAAATTCCAGGATGTGTAAGAAGCAGCGGGAATATCGATCAGTGGGTTATTATCCCCACTGTGAGGGCTGTGTTGTCAGGTTCCAGTAACTGAGCAGTTTGTTAGTTCGGTAAACCCTACAACATTAGGAGGTCTCCCTTCTGAGGGCAGTACTGTGCAGCAGCCTGGAGTAGGGGTGATCCCTCACGGCTTCTAGGGTCAACAACTCCCCCTCAATCCAATCTCCTTACTCAATGAACTAGTCATTATCTCATTGCTGTGCATAACCTTGATAGCTGTGTTGTCCATGGGCCAGCTCCCAGTGCATTGATCACTGACCTATTGCCTGTGGAAAGTGAGAGGATTTTAAATACGTTCCTCGACTCTGTGTACAATCCCAGACGACACCAGGGTCCCAGTTTTTTCTGCAATGACTGGCCAATCAGGAACACACACACACTCCCACCCACACACGTGCAGACACACACTCCCACCCCCACACGTGCAGACACGCACTCACGCACACGTGCAGACACACGCGCACACACTCCCGCCCGCACACGTGCAGACACACGCGCACACACTCCCACGTGCAGACACACGTGCACACACTCCCGCCCGCACACGTGCAGACACGCACGCCCGCACACTCCCGCCCGCACACTCCCACCTGCGCGCGTGCAGACACGCACACCCGCACACTCCCACACGCACGTGCAGACACACATGCGCGCACACTCCCACATGCGCACACACACCCACACGCACGTGCAGACACGCACGCGTGCACACTCCCACCCGCACACGTGCAGACACGCACTCACACACACGCCCACCTGCACACGTGCAGACACGCAGACACGCATTCACGCACACGTGCAGACACGCACTCACGCACACTCCCACCCGAACACACGCAGACACATGCGCACACGTGCAGACACACGCGCGCACACCCACCCGCACACGTGCAGACACGCACTCACACACACTCCCACCTGCACACGTGCAGACACACGCGCGCACACTCCCACCCGCACACGTGCAGACACGCACGTGCAGACAGGCACGCGCACACACTCCCACACGCACGCGCACACGGGCAGACACGCACGCACGCGCACACGGGCAGACACGCACGCACGCACACACACTCCCGCACACACTCCCACACGCACGTGCAGACACACACGTGCACACACTCCCACATGCACGCGCGCACACTCCCACACGCACGCGCACACACTCCCACACGCACGCGCACACACTCCCACGCATAGGGCATATGGGCCTGCCCTCTGTCAAACTTCACAGAGAAACACACCTTTGGTTTCCACAACTATCAAGACCAGGCAATGGAGAGGTGGGAGGTCTGAGATAATCAAACCACCAGCACCATTTCACATCAGCTTCTCCCTCTCAGTGAAGCCTGTCCTGGACCTTTCCTGTTCGGTAGGAAACTACTGGAGCACAGCAAGATCCCAGTTAGGTAATGTGACAATCACCCGAATTGCCTATTTTTAAATTTCTGGCCAAAGGGATGTTGGTTGAGTCTCATTCTGCTCAGCCTCCCTTTCCATTGCTGATATTGGCTTGGTCTGTAATATCACCTAGACATGGAAAATAATCCCCCACTTCCCCATTTCCAGAAACATTCATTCCAAGTTCCTATTGAAGAAGAGATGAGGAGCTTTATCGACGAAACCAATGACCGCTCCCTCCCCTAACTGCCTCTTCTCTCCCCCTCCCCAAAAATCCAAGACCTTCTTCAACTACTCCCCTCCTCCCCAGCCTATGGCCAACGTTACCTCACTCTTCCAATTCCTCAGTTGTCACTCCAAAATCTTCACATCCTCCAACAGCTCACTGCCCGTGAACATCTAACCTTCCTTCCTTGCCTTGACACAACATTATGCGAGAAAGCGAGAGACCGTGCGCAAGGGAGACTGAGAGCAACACAATGAAAAAGCAACAGAATGAAAGAGAATGGGGCAGGAAGGGGGTAGAGACTCCTGCCCTGCCAGATTTCTCAGCAAAATGGCAAAGTTTAAACTTTATGCCCTGATCATTACCTCTCTTCTTCCAAGTCTAGTCGTAGAAGCTTGCAGGAGGCCAATCTGCCCATCGAGCATGCAACACGATTCAACGTGATCATGGCCATTTCTCAGTTGAAAAGCCACACTCTCTCCCCATTCCTCTTGACACATTCAGCCTCTAGAAATGTATCTATTTCTTTCTTAAATGTATTTCAGTGAATTCACCTTCACAGCATCCTGGCAGAGAGAATTCTACAGCTTCTGAGGGAAGAAACTACTCAGCTCAGTACAGTCTGAGCTACTGTAAATCGTGAGACCATGGCTCCTTGTTCCATCGAAGAGAAACGTCCCTCCTGTAATCTCTCAAGCCCTGTTACATGTTTCAATGAGAACCGCTCCAGTGAATATAGGCCTAGTCAACTGAATTCCTCCTCATAACCCAGGAATCAGTTTGGACAGCATTTACTGCACTTGTGCTCTCTCCCTCCCTCCCTCAAATGTGGGCAGGTTCTGGTCCACACACTGTTGGAAGGATGTGGGCGCTTTGGAAAGCGTATAAAAGAGGTTTACCAGGATGTTTAAAACAAAAACAGAAATTGCTGGAGGAACTCAGCAGGTCTTGGCAGCATCCAAGGGAAGAAAGCAGAGGTAACGTTTCGAGTTTGGTGACTCTTCAGCAGAACTCCAGCAATTTCTGTTTCTGTTTTGAATCATCAGTATCTGCAGGTCTTGGTTTTATTTACCAGGAGGTTGCTTGGATTGGAATGTGCTGCTGAAAGGGGTTTGGACAAAGTTGGATTGTTTTCACTCGAGCGTTGGAGGCTGAGGGATGACCTGATACAAGTTTATAAAATTGAGGCATGAATAGGGTGGATAGTTGGACGTTTTCTTCCAAGGTGGAAATGTCATATACTCGGGGGCATAGATTTAAGGTGAGAGGGGAAAGTTTAAAGGAGATGTGCAAAGTGAGTTTTTTTTACATAGCGGGTGGAGCATGCTGCCAGGAGAAGTAGTTGAATAGCAATGTTTCAGAGGCATTTAGACAATCACATGAACAGGCAGAGAATAGAGGGAACCAAGGTAGAGGCAGATAGCTGGGATTGGTTAGAATGGCTTCATGGTTAGCACAGACATGGTCGGCTGAATGGCCTGTTCCTCTCCCTACGAGCTCTCTCTCTCCACTGTAATTCCTGAACTTCTAATGGAATCTATTCCAATGAAACTTCAACACATCAAGGCACTGGAACAGAACTCAAAGTCAGAACCAACAATTTCTGAGGCAGATTTCATGGTGAAACACAGTGAGAAGGAAAGGCATAGACTCCAGGGACCTTCCAATGAACTCGTCAAAGAGAGAGCAAATGGAATTTAACCTGAAGAAGAGGGATTGTAATGCATTCAGGGAGAACAAACTATAGGATAGTGACAAAGAGGCACAAAGCATCTCAACTGACCATAAAATGTAGGAACAGGCCATTCAGCCCATAGAGACAGCTCCATCATTCAATAAGACCTAGTTAATCTGACAATCTCAATTTCACTTTCCTACCTTTTCACCATAATCTGTGATTCCGTAAAGTAGGGGGATACATAGACAAGACGGATAAAGTGTTTATGGAAGCAAATAGGTATGATGGTGTGGCTGGAACTTACTGCTTAGGCATGATGTGATCACACCGAGAGATGACAGAGTAGGGGAGTCATGGAATATCATTAGGGCAGAAGTGGATAGAATCTCATTAGACATTGGGAAATGGAGGATTATGGGATGGGATGGTGGGGGAGGGGGGTGAAGAGATGAGAACTTAGGATTCAATTTAAACAAAACCTGCATTCCCTGCAGCTCAATGTCCTCCTGCTGTGAACTCCTATTACTCTTATCCTTCATCGATCCAGGATTAGCCCTCTTTCCCACACTCTCTCCACTGGCTAACTCAGCAGAGCTTCCTGCACACAGTCACATCCACAGGGAATCCCTGCAATACTCTCTCTTCCTGCTCTCAGCTAAGGTGTGCTTCAAGAATTACATCTTCACCTCCCTCCCACCAATTCTCATCAACATCCAGGCCATCAGCAAAACGGTTAGTTTCCATAGACACACTGACTACTCCCAGTACAATTTCACCTCCACTTCACCACTTGCAAGGGTGGGAGAGGCAGAAACCCTCATTGTAATTAAGAAATACTTAGATATACACTTGCGATGGCAAGGCTAGGGGCCAACTGATGGAAAATGGGATTAGAATAATTCGGTTGCTGTTTTTGACCAGCTTAGACTCAATGGACCGAAGGGCCTTTTTCTATGCTGTAGACTTCTGTGATCTATCTCCCTAGAATTTGTCAACATCCATTCCAGGATGAGTTGTTCCCTTGAGAAGACCATACTTTGGAATACTCTTGTCTTCTCCATGGCCATTGGTTAATCCAGACTGTTCACAATCTGTACTGAGGTTCACCCCAGATCAGCAGCTCCACATCCAGACTTCCACCATCCTCCCAGTCTTTCACTGCTCACATTTACCTATACTGGCTCACGTCCAGACACACAAAGCTTCAAACTCTCTCACACACCACAGCTCACCTTCTCGATTTCCAAAACTAGCTCCAGCCCAACAATCCATTCATCTTTCTTCCCCTCCCCTACTCTCCAATCTTCTTTCTCTGAGCAAATGTCTTTTCACCAAACCTCACTCAGTTCTCCACTTCATTAGCAGCCGTGCCATCAGTGGCGTGAACTCCCTCCCTAAACCCTAACGCCATTTCTTTGCCCTCCTTCAATCTACCCTTTGAGTAAATGTTCAGTGGCTAACCCTGACAATCCCTGTCTTTGCCCTGATGACCTTTTCTTTTCTGATTTGAAATGTTGTGAAAAGATCTTCTAATGTCAAGGAACATCGGATACTGGAACAGTGAGGCCACTCAGCCCTTCAGGATGTTTTCCGATCCATTACTATCATCTGGCTCAGGTCCACTATTGTCCCTTATTGCCATGAGCCAAAACATTAATCAATCTCTCCGTCTCAAAGACTGTCCATAAGCTCCCCAATAAGATAGACAGAAATTCAGGTCAAGAAATTTCTCCTTGTGTCTGAAATGGTCACCACTCTGCTCTAGAGACTGTGACTCCTCAACTCCCTGCCTCCCACCCTCTCCAAAACCCATATTCTGACCTAGATCATCTTGTAAACACAGATTGTGAAGAGCTCTGAAACAATCCCAATCGCTTTCAGGTGGCTTTGCCTCTACCCTACAGCTGTAAACTTCATTGGAAACACATTCTGCGATAGGGTTGGGGACTGCTTCACTCACTGACCACGATAACTAACTCTCCGTGGCTCCACTTTGACTAGCTGCCAGTCCCCACCCAGGATTTGTCTACACCTTTATGTGTACAGATCAATCCCAGCCTGGCACAGGGTCAAAGCAAGATATAAACACGTCACTTCCGCCAGATTCCCGACAGCAAAACAGAATGCAACTGACTGGGAACTCCCCCACCACACGTTTGAGGCAATATCTCAATGCTGACTCTCCCACCACACCGAAACTATCCACCATCTTCACAATGTTTTCAAAAATCTCTCTTACAACTGGCTGCCTCTTGTTCCCCCAAAGTTAGGAGTGAAGTGTGTGGAATCTGGAACAGGGTTAGGCTCACCCTGATTAATGGCTACTCTTTACAAGAGTCAGAAATACAAACTGTGTTTGTCAAGATTTGACAACATTATGCTGCCACTTACATTCTTTTTAAAAAAACAAAAGCTCCAGAATTTCTTTAACTCTCACTGTAACTGAATTTCTCAAATATTTTTCTGCCATGGCACATTTTCCACCAGCTCCACCGACAAAAACAGCCAACTTTCCAGCTCCTCACAACCAGCACCCCAGGATGAGATCATTCAGCCCATCTCCTGCTGGCTCTTTGGAAGAAGGACCCTAATCATTGCCCCCATACTGGCACTACAGTCCTGCGGTTTTTACACTTGAACTATTAGATTATTATTTTCACCCAGATTTGGACAGACATTTACTGGACCATCAGATTTGGGATATTCCTTCACACCAAGCCACCCTTAACAACACCAGCCTGTGACCCACAACACCCACCAGGACATTACTCACCCACTGGAACCCCCCACTCCCCTTTACACCCATTCCCCCCCCCCCCCCCCTTTCACTCACTGGGCTCACTCCTTTATGCTGCCAGAATCCCCCAGCCCGCCCACCGGAACGTGCCCCCAACCCTCTCCCCCCTCCCTTCTCCCCCACCCTCTCCGTCTCCTAAACTTGGCCGACGCCAGGATCGGCGCCCCAGCGGGATCTTCAAACATCAGAAACTAAACCCAACAACTTCTGTTTTCACTGGGTGACAATGGGATCTTCCCGTGCTGCCGGAGTCTCTCCAAATCCCCGCTCCTCTCTCCCTCTCTTTTCCTTTCTTTCTTTCCTTTTCTCTCTCTCGTCTTCTCCCCCCCCCCCTTCCCTTCCCTTCCCTTCCCTCTCACCTCCTCCTCCTCCTCCTCCACCACCCACCCACCCTCCTCCTCCTCCACCACCCACCCTCCCTCCTCCTCCTCCTCCTCCTCCTCTCCCTCCCTCCCTCCTCCTCCTCCTCCTCCTCCTCCTCCTCCTCCTCCTCCTCCTCTCCCTCTCCCTCTCCCCCTCCCTACCTGCCAGGAGGGTGAGCACAGCCCAGGGCCTGTGGAACATCGCTCCCGCTGCTCCTTCCCCTTGAGCCGCTAACAGAGAGTGAGACAACACCTTCCCCGAAACTCACACTCACCTGGATCACAGAACCTAGCCCTGGAGGAGGGGGGGAACTGAACCTCCTCAGACCCAGACAGACCCCCGACACTGAGCCTCTACCTCCTCCAGATCCCCCTTCCAGTCCTTCCCTGTCCCAGTTACCCCAGGTTGGGGTAGTAATCACTGAGGGACTAGGAGGTCTAGGTATCGGTGGCAATCTCAGCCCCCACCCCCCTCCAGGACTGGGACAATGGAAAGAGCCAAGAGGTTATTGCGGAAACTGCTCCTGAACAGAGTCACCCCCCACTGGGAGTCAGAGAGGTGGGGTCTACCCTCCCATTTCACAAATACCCCAACCTGGAGTTGGGAACCTGCCCCCTGAGATCAGGGAGGAGTTCAGCGCTGAAGGAGAACAGGGTCCTGAGCAGAAACCGACAACACCCTTCACCTGTTTGAGACGTTCCTGTGAAACATTAACTTGAGCTCAAAGTCCCACAGCCACTGAACCGTCATCATTCATTGCAGCAGCGGGCTCTGCCCAGGCAGACAGGGAAATCATAAACAAACACAGAGAGAGAGAGAGAGAGAGTAGGATTTAGACACAGAAGGGGAGAGGCAAACAGAGTAAAAAAGAGAGGGAGAGACAGAGTGAGAGAGAAAGACAAACAGAGAGAGCGAGTAGGAGATAGACACAGAAGGGGAGAGACAAACAAAGTAAATAAGAGAGAGACAAACAAAGAGAGAGAGGCAGAGTGAGAGAGACAGGAAGAGACATAGGGTGGGAGGAGGTTTGCAGAGAGTTACAGGGCGACAGAATTAGGGAGAGAGAGACAGGAATACAGAGAGGGAGAAAGAATAACAGATAATGCGAGAGAGAGGCAGACAGGGAGAGATAAAACCAAGACAAATACAGACACAGCAATGGAGACAAATACTGAGACAAAGAGTCTGAGAAAGAGATAGACAGACAGACAGACATGCTGAATGAAATAAAGACACAGAGTGAAACAAAGGGACAGCTGAAACAAGATATAGTTTTTTCATAGGCTTTGAGAGATTACCCATAGTAGGGAAACAAGCCATTCAGCCCAACAAGTCTACACAGACCCTCCGAAGAGTAACTCACCCAGACCCATTTCCCTCTGAGTAAAAAATGAGGTCTGCAGATGCTGGAGATCACAGCTGCAAATGTGTTGCTGGTCAAAGCACAGCAGGCCAGGCAGCATCTCAGGAATAGAGAATTCGACGTTTCGAGCATAAGCCCTTCATCAGGCTTATGCTCGAAACGTCGAATTCTCTATTCCTGAGATGCTGTCTGGCCTGCTGTGCTTTGACCAGCAACACATTTGCAGCCATTTCCCTCTGACTAATGTACCTGATATGGCCAGTTCAGCTGACCTGCACATCTTTGGAATGTGGGAGGAAATCGAAGCATCCAGAGGAAACCCACACAGACATGGGGAGAATGTGTAAATTCCACACAGACACGGGGAGAATGTGTAAATTCCACACAGACACGGGGAGAATGTGCAAATTCCACACAGACACGGGGAGAATGTGTAAATTCCACACAGACACGGGGAGAATGTGTAAATTCCACACAGACATGGGGAGAATGTGTAAATTCCACACAGACACGGGGAGAATGTGTAAATTCCACACAGACATGGGGAGAATGTGCAAATTCCACACAGACACGGGGAGAATGTGCAAATTCCACACAGACACGCTGAGAATGTGTAAATTCCACACAGACATGGGGAGAATGTGTAAATTCCACACAGACACGGGGAGAATGTGCAAATTCCACACAGACATGGGGAGAATGTGTAAATTCCACACAGACACGGGGAGAATGTGTAAATTCCACACAGACATGGGGAGAATGTGTAAATTCCACACAGACACGGGGAGAATGTGCAAATTCCACACAGACACGGGGAGAATGTGCAAATTCCACACAGACACGGGGAGAATGTGCAAATTCCACACAGACATGGGGAGAATGTGTAAATTCCACACAGACACGGGGAGAATGTGTAAATTCCACACAGACACGGGGAGAATGTGCAAATTCCACACAGACATGGGGAGAATGTGTAAATTCCACACAGACACGGGGAGAATGTGTAAATTCCACACAGACACTGGGAGAATGTGTAAATTCCACACAGACACGGGGAGAATGTGCAAATTCCACACAGACATGGGGAGAATGTGCAAATTCCACACAGACACGGGGAGAATGTGCAAATTCCACACAGACACGGGGAGAATGTGCAAATTCCACACAGACATGGGGAGAATGTGCAAATTCCACACAGACACGGGGAGAATGTGTAAATTCCACACAGGCATGGGGAGAATGTGCAAATTCCACACAGGCATGGGGAGAATGTGCAAATTCCACACAGACACGGGGAGAATGTGCAAATTCCACACAGACACGGGGAGAATGTGTAAATTCCACACAGACACTGGGAGAATGTGTAAATTCCACACAGACACGCTGAGAATGTGCAAATTCCACACAGACACGCTGAGAATGTGCAAATTCCACACAGACATGGGGAGAATGTGTAAATTCCACACAGACACGGGGAGAATGTGCAAATTCCACACAGACACGCTGAGAATGTGTAAATTCCACACAGACATGGGGAGAATGTGTAAATTCCACACAGACACGGGGAGAATGTGCAAATTCCACACAGACACGGGGAGAATGTGTAAATTCCACACAGACACGGGGAGAATGTGTAAATTCCACACAGACACGGGGAGAATGTGCAAATTCCACACAGACATGGGGAGAATGTGTAAATTCCACACAGACACGGGGAGAATGTGTAAATTCCACACAGACACGGGGAGAATGTGCAAATTCCACACAGACACGGGGAGAATGTGTAAATTCCACACAGACATTGGGAGAATGTGTAAATTCCACACAGACACGGGGAGAATGTGTAAATTCCACACAGACATGGGGAGAATGTGCAAATTCCACACAGACATGGGGAGAATGTGCAAATTCCACACAGACACGGGGAGAATGTGCAAATTCCACACAGACACGGGGAGAATGTGTAAATTCCACACAGGCATGGGGAGAATGTGCAAATTCCACACAGGCATGGGGAGAATGTGCAAATTCCACACAGACACGGGGAGAATGTGCAAATTCCACACAGACACGGGGAGAATGTGTAAATTCCACACAGACACGCTGAGAATGTGCAAATTCCACACAGACACGGGGAGAATGTGTAAATTCCACACAGACACGGGGAGAATGTGCAAATTCCACACAGACAGTCCCTGGGTCCCTCGTGCTGTGAGGCAGCAGTGCTAACCACCACGCCACTCCCTTCAGATTGTCTGCATTTTGTATACTCCAAATATTACACACTTGGTGTCTCTTTCAAACCCTTCATTTTAGCTCCTGAGGTAAAATAAATGACAGGCATAAATGAGGGAACATAGCTTTTATCTGTCTTTGTCATTGATTGATGGGATAGATACAGGTTAGATTTTCCCCTGCTGTGGGCAGTCTAGAACAGGGATTGGGCACCATTTTAAAAATAAAGGGGATGTCACTTATGACTGAGATAAGTAGAAATGCTTTTACTCAAAGGGTTGTGAACCATTGCAATTCTATACTGCAGAGGTCAGTGAAGGTTTAATCTTTGTTTGAGGGTCTGGAATCTCATGTAGGTCCAGACTATGTAAGGAGGAGAGATTCCCTTCCCTGAAGGACAGTTTTGAACCAGATGGGTCTTTAACACCAACTACCTGCAAAGGGTGAACACCGAGAGGTTGAAGTCCAGGTTGGTACCAATGCCTTAGGCATGAAGGGGATGAGAACCAATCAGGAAGGAGAGATCACACACTGAAGGAGGCACAGCCCAAGTGAGTACGTAATTCAGGGAACTTGGAGGCAACTTGGGAACTCAGTGCAGAAGGGAAACGATGCTTTTTGACTCATAATTTTTAAGATATTTTTAAGAGAATAAATTAAAGTCTGGATCCTGGCCTCAAGGACAAAATAAAGAGTGACATCAGAAGAGAAGCATTTGTTCATTGGTTGGTAGTAGCTGCTAATTTGAATATCTATTATAGGCAACCTTCAGATGAAGGTAAATAGAAGAAATATTTACAGATCACAAACAAAAACACCTATGGAATTTTTTAAAAATTAAGAACCAAGTAATTAAAGAAGGAGATGCTGGGCCAGGCAATGTGTTGTACCTGTGTGATGTAGGAGCTGCTAGATTCCATTGTGGGTTATAGTGACCACATCTGTCACAAGAATTGGTGAACTGTTGTCTGAGCTTTGAATGAGCATTAATGAGGGGGAGAGTTACCTGGACTCAAGATTCAGGAGTCAAGATTAGAGTGGTGCTGGAAAAGCACAGTAGGTCAGGCAGCATCTGAAGAGCAGGAAAATCAAAGCTTCGGGCAAAAGCCCGTCATCAGAAATGGCCGAAGCATTGATTTTCCTGCTCCTCAGATGCTGCCTGACCTACTGTACTTTTCCAGCACCACTCTAATCTTGACTCTAATCTCCAGCATCAGCAGTACCCACTTCTGTGTTCAGGAGTCAGTCACATCCTTGCGTTAACTACATTAAATTGGGTCAGTGGTCAGGGACAGGAGAATGTGATTGTCACTGAGCAAGATCGAGAGACCCAGGAGATAGTGCTGAAAGAGTCTCAGCCCTTGATTTTGTCTCGAGTTGAAGGCGTGGACTCTGCAATGGTAAAGTTGAGGATCCGCAAAGGGGAAAAGACCCTGATGGGAGTTCTGTACAGGCACCCAAGCATATGGGGAAGAAAATAAATCAGCAGGTAGAAAAGATATATAAGAGATTATAGTAATTAAGGGAGCTTCAATGTGCAAGTGGACTGGGAAAATCCGGTTGTTAGCTGATCCCAAGGAAAGGAACTCATGGAATATCTACAAGATGTTTTTTTTAAACAATCTATGATATAACCAAAAGGTAACAAGCAATTCTGGATTTATTGATGTGAATGACGCAGACTTGATTAAGGAGCATAAGGTGAAGGAACCCATTAGTGGGTCAGTGACCATTACCCTGCAGTTTGAGAGGGAGAAGCTGGATTCAGATGTAATGGTACTATAACTGAGTAAGGCTAGTTACTAAGACATGAGGGAGCAGTGGCCAGCGGTAATTGGAAGGGCACTCAAGCAGGGAAGAGCAGCAATGGCCGGGAGTTCTGAGGGTAATTCGGGAGGCATGAAGAAATTCATCCCAAAGAAGAAGAAACTTGCTCAGGGAAGGATGAGACGACCGTGGATGACAAGGGAACTCAAGGCCAGTACAAAAGAAAAAACAAACAATGTTGTAAAAATAAGTGGGAAGTCTTTAAAAACCAGCAGAGGACAACTAACAAAGCAATAGGGGAGTAGAAGGTGAAATGTGAGGGCAAGCTAGCTGGTAGTAAAAAAGAAGACAGCAAGAGTTTTTTTAAGGTAAATAAAAGATAAGAGGCAGACGAATGGACATTGGACTGCGGGAGAATGAGGCTGGAAAACTAGTAATGGGGAGCAAAATAAATTAGCAGAGGAACTGAATAGGTTTATTGTATCATTCCTCACTGTTAATGACACCAGCAACATCCCAAAACATTAAGAAAGTCACAGACAGATGTAGGTGTCATGGCCCTCATGAAGGAGAAGGTGTTGGAGAAGCTGAAATGTCTGAATGTGGATAAATAGAACATTCCATCACATTCCAGGTCCTTTAGCCCTCGATGTTGTGCCAACCTATGGAACCAATCACAGTATTCTGTTTTTATCCATATGTTTATTCAATGACTATTTAAATGCCCTTAAAGTTGGCAAGCCTACTACTGTTGCGGGCAGTGCGTTCCAAGTCCTGACTACTCTCTGAGTAAAGAAACTACCTCTGTCCTATATCTATCATCCCTCAATTTAAAGCTATGTCCCCTCGTGCTAACCATCACCATCTGAGTAAAAAGACTCTCAATGTCACCCTATCTAACCATCTGATTATCTTATATGTCTCCATTAATTATCTCTCGACCTTTTTCTATCTAATGATAACAGTCTCAAGTTCCTCAGCCTTTAATTCTTTGAGGAGATGACCAAGCATGTGGATGAGGGTAGAGCAGTGGATGTAGTGTACATGGATTTTAGTAAGGCATTTGATAAGGTTCCCCATGGTAGGCTTATGCAGAAAGTCAGGAGGCATGGGATACAGGGAAATTTGGCCAATTGGATAGAAAACTGGCTAACCGGTCGAAGTCAGAGAGTGGTGGTAGATGGTAAATATTCAGCCTGGAGCCCAGTTACAAGTGGAGTTCCACAGGGATCAGTTCTGGGTCCTCTGCTGTTTGTAATTTTTATTAATGACTTGGAAGAGGGAGTCGAAGGGTGGGTCAGTAAATTTGCAGATGATACGAAGATTGGTGGAGTTGTGGACAGTGAGGAGGGCTGTTGTTGGCTGCAAAGGGACTTAGATATGATGCAGAGCTGGGCTGAGGAGTGGCAGATGGAGTTCAACCCTGCCAAGTGTGAGGTTGTCCATTTTGGAAGAACAAATAAGAATGCGGAATACAGGGTTAACGGTAGGGTTCTTAGTCAGGTGGAGGAACAGAGGGATCTTGGGGTTTATGTACATAGATCTTTGAAAGTTGCCACTCAGGTGGATAGAGTTTGTAAGAAGGCCTATGGTGTATTAGCGTTCATTAGCAGAGGGATTGAATTCAAGAGTCGTGAAGTGATGTTGCAGCTGTACAGGACTTTGGTTAGGCCACATTTGGAGTACTGTGTGCAGTTCTGGTCGCCGCACTTTAGGAAAGATGTGGAAGCTTTGGAGAGGGTGCAGAGAAGATTTACCAGGATGTTGCCTGGAATGGAGAATAGGTCGTACGAGGATAGGTTGAGAGTTCTCGGCCTTTTCTCGTTGGAACGGCGAAGGATGAGGGGTGACTTGATAGAGGTTTATAAGATGATCAGAGGAATAGATAGAATAGACAGTCAGAAACTTTTTCCCCGGGCACAACAGAGTGTTACAAGGGGACATAAATTTAAGGTGAAGGGTGGAAGGTATAGGGGAGATGTCAGGGGTGGGTTCTTTACCCAGAGAGTGGTGGGGGCATGGAATGCGCTGCCCGTGGGAGTGGTAGAGTCAGAATCATTGGCGACCTTTAAGCGGCAATTGGAAGGCACATGGATGGGTGCTTAATCTAGGATAGATGTTCGGCACAACATCGTGGGCCGAAGGGCCTGTTCTGTGCTGTATTGTTCTATGTTCTATGTTCTATGTATGTTTTTCTCATAAGACCTTCCCTCCATACCAGACAACATCCTGGCAAATCCCCTCTGACACCTTTCCAAAGCTTCCACATCTTTCTGATAATGCGATGACCAGAACTGTACGCAATGCTCCAAGTGTGGCCGCACCAGAATCTTGTACAGCTGCAGCCTGACCTCGTGGCTCTGAAACTCAATCTCGCTACCAATAAAAGCTGACACACCATATAATGCCTTCTTAACAACCCTATCAATCTAGGTGGCAACTTTCAGGGATCTATGTACCTGGACACCAAGATCTCTCTGCTCATCTATACTACCAAGAATCTTACCATTTGCCCAGTACTTTGCATTCCTGTTGCTCTTTCCAAAGTGAATCACCTCACAATTTTCTGCATTAAACTCCACTTGCCATCTCTCCACCCAGCTCTGCAGATTATCTATGTCCCTCTGTAACCGACATCCTTCAGCACTATCCACAACTCGACTGACCTTAGTGTCATCTACAAATTTACTAACCCATCCTTCTATGTCCTCATCCAGGTCATTTATAAAAATGACAACAGCAGTGGACCCAACACAGATCCTTGCAGTGCACCACTAATAACTGAACTCCAGGATGAACATTTCCCATGAGCCATCACTCTCTGTCTTCCTTCAGCTAGCCAATTTCTGATCCAAACCGCTGAATCATTCTCAATCCCATGCCTCCGCATTTTGTGCTGTGGGACACCTTATCAAACGCCTTGCTGAAATCCACATTAACTGCTTTATCCTCATCTACCTGTTTGGTCACCTTCTCAAAGGATTCAATAAGTTTTGTGAGATGCGTCATACCCTTCACAAAACCATGTTGACTATTCCTAATTAACTTAATCCTCTCTAGATGATCATAAATCCTATCTCTTATAACCATTTCCAACCCTTTACCCACAGTTGTAGTAGTGGATAAAATGTCACTGGTCTATAATTACCAGGGTTTTCTCTACTCTCCTTCTTGAACAAAGGAACAAGATTTGCTATCCTCCAGTCTTCTGGCACTATTCCTTTAGACAATGATGACATAAAGAACCAAAATCAAAGGCTCAGCAATCTCCTCCCTGGCTTCCCAGAGAATCCCAGGATAAATCCCATCCGGCCCAGAGGACTTATCTATTTTCACACTTTCCAGGGTTGCTATCACTCCTCCTTGTGAACCTCAATCCCATCTAGTCTAGTCGCCTGGATCTTAGTATTCTCCTCAACAGCGTTGTCTTTTTCCAGTGTGAATACTGAGGAAAAATATTCATCTCCTCTAACTCCATGCACAACTTCCCATTACTATACTTGATCGACCCTAATCTTTCTCTCGTCTTTTTTTTATTCCTGATATGCCTATAGAAAGCTTTAGAGTTTTCCTTGATCCTATCTGCCAATGATTTCTCATGTCCCCTCCTGGCTCTTCTTATCTCTCTCTTTAGGTCTTTCCTGACTAACTTGTAATTCTCAAGCTCTCTACCTGAGCCTTCACGTCTCATCCTAACATAAGCCTTCTTCTTCCTCTTGACAAGAGCTTCAACTTCTTTAATAAACCATGGTTCCCTCGCTTGACCACTTCCTCCCTGCCTGACAGGTGCATACTTATCAAGGACATGCAGTAGCTGTTCCTTGAATAAGCTCCACATTTCAATTGTGCCCATTCCCTGCAGTTTTAATCACATCCTATCACATCCTAAAGACAATCATAATTGTCTTTCCCCCAGCAATAACCCTTGACCTGTTGTATATATCTATCCCTTTCCATCGCTAAAGTAAACATAACCGAATTGTGGTTACTATCACCAAAGTGCTCATCTACTGCCAAATCTAACAGCTGGCCGGGTTCATTACCCAGTACCAGATCCAATGTGGCCTTGCCCCTTGTTGGCCTGTCTACGTACTGTGTCAGGCAACCATCCTGCACACATTAGACAAAAACTGACCCATCTAAAGTATTTAAACTATAGTATTTCCAGTCAATATTTGGAAAAATAAAGTCTGCCATAATAACTACCCTGTTACTCTTGCTCCTATCCAGAATTACTCTTGCTCCTATCCAGAATTACTCTTGCTCCTATCCAGAATTACTTTTGCTCCTATCCAGAATTACTCTTGCTCCTATCCAGAATTACTCTTGCTCCTATCCAGAATTACTTTTGCTTTACTTTCCTCTACATCTTTCAAACTATTCAGAGGCCTGTAGAAAACTCCCACAGGGTGACCTCTCTTTTCCTGTTTCTAACCTCAGCACATGCTATCTCTGTAGAAAGGTCCTCAAATGTCCTTTCTGCCACTGTAATACTGTGTTCTTAACTAACAATGCCACACCTCCCCCTCTTTTACCACCTTCTCTGTTCTTACTGAAACATCTAAATCCCGGAACCTGCAACAACCATTCCTGTCCCGGAAATGGCCACAACATTGAAGTCCCAGGTACCAACCCCAAATGATCTGAAGTTCATCCAGCTCCAGCTCTAGTTCCCCAATGTGGTTTCCAAGGAGCTGAAGTTGGGGGCATTTCTCTTATCTGCCACATTCTGAGGAGGAACATTCAACTGCTCTAACCTCCATTCCTGCTGTTCTAAATTCCCAAAGAGATTGTAGATAAATAAAGAATTTTTTAAAAACTTGTTACCTTTCCAATCCGGCACATATAACCTTTTTTTTGGTTAGAGGAGGAGGATGGATGGTAGACAGCACCTAAGAAGTGTTTTGGGTAACGCAACCTCCCAAATATATTACTTCATTTACTCAGCAGTCCCGTGTCTGCTCCTGCTCAGCCTGCGCTCTGCCTATTCACAAGGTATGTTTTAACCCAAGGGGGGTCCCAGAGGACTGGATATCGGCTAATGTAACGCCCCTGTTTAAGAAGCTTAGGACAAACTAAGAAATCACACGACACCAGGTTATTGTCCAACAAGTTCATTTGAAATCACAACCTTTTGGAGTACTGCTCCTTTATTAGGTGAAGTCTTCATCTTTGTCCACCTCGATATTTCCACATTAGGAAGGGAGGGAAGGCAAAAGTTGAGAATTTATAGACCAGTTAGCCTGAACTCAGTTGAATGTAAGATTTTAGGCTCTATTTTTAAGGATGAGATTGCAGAGTACTTTGAAGTGTATGATAAAATAGGGCTGCATCAGCAGGACTTCATCAAAGGGAGGTCATGTTTGACAAGTTGGTCAGAATTCTTTGAGGAGACAATGAACACGTTTTAAAAAAGTGGAAATTATCTACTTGGAGTTCCAGAAGACCTTTGACAAGAGGCTGCTGGATAAGATCAGAGCCGAGGGTGATAGGAGCAATGCAACGTAGAGGATTGGCTGACTGGCCGAAGACAGAGAGTGTGGACAAAGGGCTTTTCTTCAGAATTGCAGGACTGACAAGTGGAGTTCCACAGGGGTCAGTGTTGGGACCACAATTATTCACATTATATAATAATGATCTGGACAAAGGAACTGAGGGCATTGTTGCTAAGTTTGAAAATGATGCCTATTCGTCCTATTAAACTTAATTGACTTAACATCATCTTTCTGTTCAATCACTATCTGTTGACCTTTGCTCTGGTGCCCACCCCATGCCATACTAGTTCAAACCCACTCAAGTGACACTACCAACCTTCCCTGCCAGGATATATTCGAATCCCTCCCCACCTTTCTTGTCCTGGAAAACATCCAATAATTCACATATCTGAAATCCTCCTTCTTGCATTCAATTGTATTACCTTCCTATTTCTGGCTTCACTAGCAATTGACACAGGAAGTAATTTCGAGATTACAACTCTAGAGGTCCTGCTTTTCAACTTCCTACCTAACGCCTTAAATTCCCTTTACAAGACCTCATCCCTCTTTCTCCCTGTGTCATTAGGACCAATATGATCTCTGGCTGCTAGGCTTCCCCTTAAAACTACTCTGTGCCTGGAGTTTAATTCAGATAAATGTGAAGTGCAGCAGTTTGGAAAGACAAATCAGGGCAGGACCTATACACTGTTGCTGAACAAAGAGACCTTGGAGTGCAGGTTCATAGTTCCTTGAAAGTGGAGTCGCAGGTAGATAGGATAGTGAAGAAAATGTTTGACATGCTTGTCTTTATTGGTCAGAGCATTGAGTACAGGAGTTGGAAGGTCAAGTTGCAGCTACAGGACATTGGTGAGGCTGCTTTTGGAATATTGTGTGTAATTCTAGCCTCCTTGTTATAGTAAGGATGTTGTGAAACTTGAAAGAGTTAAGAAAAGATTTACAACGATGTTGTCAAGGTTAGAGGATCTGAGCTATAGGTAGAGGCTGAGTAGGTCAAGGCTGTTTTCCCTGGAGTGTTGGAGGCTGAGGAGTGACCTTATAGAGGTTTATAAAATCATGAGGGGCATGGAGAGGGGATATAGACAACGTCTTTTCCCTGGGGTGGGGGAGTCCAAAACTAGAGGGAATAGTTTCAGGTGAGAGGGGAAAGATTTAAAAGGAATCGAAGGGTCAACTTTTCTTGCAGGAATGAGTTGCCAGAGGAAGTGGTGGAGGCTGGTGCAATAACAACATCTAAAAGTCATCTCGATGGGTGTATGAATAGGAAAGGTTTAGACAGATATGGGCCAAATGCTGGCAAATGGGACTAGACTAATTTAGGATATCTGGTTGGCACGGATAAGTTGGACTGAGGGATTTGTTTCTGTGCTGTACATCTCTGACTCTATGGCAGTAATGTTGAGGAGGCTGCAGGAGGACTTGGACAGGTAAGGAGAGTGGGCAAAGAGGTGGTCGTTGGAATGCAATGTGTAAATCTGAAGCACAAAGGGACTTTGGAGTCCTAGTTCAAGATTTTTTTTGAGGCAAACTGGCAGGTTCAGTTTTTGGTGAGGAAGGCAAATGCAATGTTAGCTTCACTTGGAGAGGGCTAGAATCCAAGAGCAGGGATGTACTACTAAGGCTGGTCAGACCACATCTAGAATACTGTGAGCAGTTTTGTTCCCTGTATCTAATGAAAGATGCACTGGACGGAGGTCCAGAGGAGGTTGACAAGTTTGATCTCAGAGATGAAGGGCTTGTCATGTTAGGAGCATTTGAGTACTTGATAGAGTTGAGAAGGAAGAGGGAGATCTGATTGAAACTAACAGAATAATGAGAAGCCTGGAGAAGACGTTTCCAATAATAAGAGAGACTAGGGCCTGAGGGCACAGCCTCAGAGTGAAGAAAGGGCGGCACGGTGGCACAGTGGTTAGCACTGCTGCCTCACAGCGCCAGAGATCCGGGTTCAATTCCCGACTCAGGCGACTGACTGTGTGGAGTTTGCACGTTCTCCCCGTGTCTGCGTGGGTTTCCTCCGGGTGCTCCGGTTTCCTCCCACATTCCAAAGATGTGTGGGTCAGGTGAATTGGCCATGCTAAATTGCCCAAAGTGTTAGATAAGGGGTAAATGTAGGGATATGGGTGGGTTGCGCTTCGGCGGGTCGGTGTGGATTTGTTGGGCCGTAGGGCCTGTTTCCACACTGTAAGTAATCTAATCTAATCTAAAGCGATGAGGAGGAATTTCTTTTGCCAGAGAGTGTGAGTCTGTGTAACGTATTGCCGCTGAAGGCCAAGGCATTGTGTGTGTTTGAGACAGAGGTAGATAGGCACTTGATTAGTAAGGGGATCAAGGGTTATGGGGAGGAGCAGGAAAATGTACTGAAACAATATGCCAGCCATGATCAATGGTGGAGTACACTTGATGGGCCGAATAGCGTAATTCTGATCCTTTATCTCCTGGGCTTATGGTGCTGAAATCACTCTTCAATGAACCAACAGGACCTCAAATGTAGCAATCTCTGAATTACTCCCAGTGCTGTGTGCAAATGCATGCAGAAATATGGGGGATAAGAAGGAAAGATGGCTGGGAAAATGATGCAGGTGGGAGAGCTTTAGATTCCTGGGCACTGAGACTGTCTCTGAAGAAGAGACACTGGTCAAGCTGGACAGGACATAGATAATCAGACTGGGATTGGGGTCCTCTAAGAGTGTACATTGATTCCTGGAAAGTGTATACCGTCTCTGTTTTCCAGGGAGTATACACTGTTTCCCGGAGTGGCACGCAGTCTCCCAGATTATATATGTAGTTTTCTGGAGTTGTATTTTGTCTCCCGGGCAGTATATACTGTTTCCTCGAATTATATACTGTTTCTCAGACAGTTTACGCTGTTCCCAAATTGCTGTTTTCCAGTGTGGTGTACCGTTTACACACCTTGGAGAGTGTATGCTATTTTCGTAAGGTGCAATGTTATGTCCTGGGACAGTGAACGCTGTGTTCCATTCGGTGTTTTCCTGAGCGAGTATACTATGTCTTGAGGAGTGTAAGGCAGGTACTGGAGAGTGTACACCTCTGGAGAGCCCTATCTGCAGAGGCTACCTGTGAACGTGCCTCCCTCATCTCCAGTCTAGTATCTGCTATGAGGAGAAAGGATGGACAAACAGTAACTGACTTAAGTCCTTGTGAGAAAAAGCAAGACCAAGCTGAAGGTCACCCAGTGAGCTGCTGACCTGAGATGTTGGACTGTGTTAGCTGCGAACTGCAGGCACCAATGACCATCTGCTGTTGTGATTCTCACTGGGGAGAGGCGGCTAAAAGACTGACTGGAATGTGAATATTTCTGGCGACTGTGTTCAGGAGGGGGTTGGCAGACTCGTGGTTGAGGATAAGGTTACGGTTCTATAGATGGATGATACACTGGAGAATTCAAAGACAGAATCTGTTTACTTTGAGTGAAGGTCTTCCAGGCGAATACCAGTGATTGACAGATGGAGATGGTAACTGGCTCAGTGGATATTCAGAATTCAATCAAATGGAGCAGAAGTTGTTTGGAGCCAGCTGTAACTTGTGACCAGAATACAATGGAATAAAAGAGTTAATCTCCATATTTCAGGTGTTAAGGGCATAGGAGTGACTGTGTGAATCTACCTGCACTTTATTAGTTGTCTGGAGCGGACAGATGAAAGGTAAAGGTTCAGAATGCCTGTTTTCCACCTGGCCTCAGTTCCTGCCCAGTGTCCAACCTCACCAGGAGGAGCTTGAGGCAACTTGACTCCGGTGGAATGTGAGGGATTGGAAGCTATGATGGTGTGAAGTAGCATAGAGGGTGTGAGGTGGAGATTGAAGTGGAGTGTAAGAATAGGGTGGGGGAGAGGAAGGAGAGTGAGGCTGAGAGTGGGGTGGAGGGTGTGAGGGAGGGGGAGTGGTGAGTGGAGGATGAGAGAGAGGAGTGAAGGATATAAGGGATTGAGATGGGAGGGTTGTGGGTGGGGAATGGGATAGAGGATGTGGGGGAGGGGATTGGACAGAGTAAAGGAATAGGTTGGAGGATGTGTTGGTAGGGGAATGGGGTGGAGAGTTTGCAGAAGGGGATTGGACAGAGTGATCAAATGGGATGGAGGGTGTGAAGGAAGGGATTCGGGTGTGAGGGAGGGAATGGGATAGTGGGTGTGAGGGAGGGGAGTAGGGTGGAGGAAAGTGATGAGTGGAGGGTTTGAGGAAGAGGTTTGGAGGATGATGTGTGAGAAAAGCCTTTCTTAACCAGTAATAGTTAGGATCTGTCACGCACTGCCTGGAAATGTGCTGGGGCAGGTTTAACTGGGACATGAAGAGGGCACACGAAAAAGACTTGGCAAGACGGATTAGGGAGAAACCCAAGGCATTCTACTCATACATGAGGAATAAGAGAATGATCAGGGAGAAGATAGGGCAGATCAGGGATAGCAGAGGGAACTTGTGTGTGGAGTCTGAGCAGATAGGAGAAGCCCTAAATGAGTTTTTTGCTTCCATTTTCACTAAGGAAAGGGAACTTGTTGTAAATGAGAACTTTGAGGAGCTGGGAAACAGGCTTGACTTGATCAAGATTGATGAAGTTGATTTGCTGGAAATTTTGGAAAACATTAAGATTGATAAGTCCCCAGGCCAGACCAGATTTATCCCAGGCTGCTCCAGGAAGCATGAAAGGAGGTCGCTAAGCCGCTGGTGAGGATATTTGCCTCCTCACTCTCCACGGGAGTCGTACCGGAGGATTGGAAGGAGGCAAATATCGTTCCTCTCTTCAAGAAGGGTAATAGGGAAATCCCTGGCAATTACAGACCAGTCAGTCTTACATCTGTGGTCAGCAAAGTTTTGGAAAGAATTCTGAGGGATAGGAGTTATGACCATTTGGAAAAGCATAGTGTGATTAAAGACAGTCAGCATGGCTTTGTGAGGGGCAGGTCATGCCTCACAAATCTAATTGAGTTCTTTGAGGAGGTGATGAGACAGGTCAATGAAGGTTGAGCAGTGGATGTGGTATATATGGACTTCAGCAAGGCATTTGATAAGGTTCCCCATGGTAGGCTCATTCATAAAGTCAGGAGATATGAGATACAGGGAGATTTGGCTATCTGGATTCAGAATTGGTTGGCTGACAGAAGGCAGAGAGTGGTTGTAGATGGAAAGTATTCTGCCTGGAGGTCAGTGGTGAGTGGGGTCCCACAGGGCTCTGTTCTTGGGCCTCTGTTCTGTGTAGTTTTTATAAATGACTTAGATAAAAAGGTTGAGGGGTGGGTTAGTAAACCTGCAGATGACACAAAGGTTGGAGGTGTCATTGATTGTATTGAGGGCTACTGCAGGCTGCAGTGAGACATAGACAGGATGCAGAGCTGGGCTGAGAAATGGCAGATGGAGTTCAACCTGGATAAATGCTAAGTAATGCTTTTTGGAAGGTCGAACTCAAATGCTGAATATAGGATTAAAGACAGGATTCTTGGCAGTGTGGAGGAACAGAGGGATCTGGGTGTGCAAGTACATAGATCCCTCAAAGTTGCCACCCAAGTGGATAGGATTGTTAAGAAAGCATATGGTGTTTCGGCTTTCATTAACAGGGGGATCGGGTTTAAGAGCCACGAGATTTTGCTGCAGCTCTACAAGTCCCTGGTGAGACCACACTTGGAATATTGTGTCCAGTTCTGGTCACCCTACTACAGGAAAGATACAGAGGCTTTGGAGAGGGTGCAAAGAAGGTTTACCAGGATGCTGCCTGGACTGGAGGGCTTGCCTTATGAAGAAAGGTTGAATAATCTCGGACTTTACTCTCTAGAGAGAAAGAGGAAGAGAGGAGACCTGATCGAAGTGTACAAAATAATGAGAGGAATAGATAGAGTCAATAGCCAGAGACTTTTCCCCAGGGCAGGATTGACTGGTACGAAGGGTCATAGTTTTAAGGTATTAGGGGAAAGGTATAGAGGAGATGTCAGAGGTAGGTTCTTCACGCAGAGAGTTGTGAATGCATGGGATGCATTGCCAGTGCTGGTGGTGGAAGCAGAGTCATTGGGGACATTTAAGGGACTGCTGAACATGTACATGGACAGCAGGGAGTTGAGGGGAGGGGTGCGTAGTTAGGTTACTATATTTTACATTCGGATTAAACCTTGGCACAACATTGTGGGCCGAAGGGCCTGTTCTGCGCTGTACTTTTCTATGTTCTAGTTATTTGGATTGAAACAATGTCCTGAACAATGCAATAACTTACTGACACACCAGGGTTCGAGAATGGTCACTTGGGTGGTCCTGTGAAATGTTCTGAGGGCGTGTGTGCATGTGTGTGCTTTGACAGGGAAAAATCAGAGCCACAAAACCTGTTACATCAAGTGCACTTTGGAACTGTAATGGAGATTTAACTCCAGCAAGATGCTGTTCCACTCTCCACCTCTCATAATCTGTAACGTAACATGTCACTGATACCCAAAGAGAGTCCTGAATTCTAAACTGTATCTATTCAGCCAACATGAAAAGAAAGGGCATTTAGTCAGTGTAATTTATTTAAGTGTTGAGAAGGTGGTCAATGGTGATGATGTAAATAGCCTTTGTAAATGATGCTAACCTTCTGCACACTGATTATATTCCTTAATGTCTGTGCTGGTTATTTCAGTGTCATCTTGTCATGGCAGTCTATTTTTATAAAAGAACACATATTTTTAAAAGTAACTCTGAACTTTACGGTGATTGTAAAATAGAATCTAATTCCCACAGTCGTAATGTTTCTGTTCCAAAGCTGTAGTTGCACTGACACATCACACACGACATGAAGGGTACAGACAGGGTGGATAGAGACAAGCCTTTCCTCGGGTGAAGGATTCAATAACAAGAGGTCACACTTTCAAGGTGAGAGGTGGAAAGTTTAAGGGGGATACACACGGCAAGTACTTTGCACAGAGGATGGTGGGCGTCTGGAGTGTGTTGCCAGCAGAGAGGGTAGAGGCAGGCACGGTAGATTCATTTAAGCTGTGTCTGAACAGATGCATGAGTAGGTGGGGAGCAGAGGGCTATAGATTCTTAGGAATTGGGAGATAGGTTTAGACAGTAGATTTGGATCGGCTCAGGCTTGGAGGGCCGAAGGGCCTGTTCCTGGGCTGTACATTTTCTTTGTTCTTTGTTCAACAATCACACCCTGCACAAACTGCACAAACCCTCCCTCAAAAACCATTTCACTCTGTTGTCTGTCTCTCAGGTCTCACAGTCTGACATAATGTCCAACATGAGAATATGATCCCAGCTAGCAGGCTTGGTCATGAGAAAAACATGGGTTCAAAGTGAAAGCCCAAATAAATTTATTGAAGGCATTTGTTGTGCGATGGTATCTGCAGTGAATCGGTGCGAGTACCACTGCACGTTTTGATATATGTAGAATCAACCCAGATTTGCAAGTGACACACTTGGAGTTACAGTGAGCCACGTGGAGGCTCATCAGAGCTGGCTGTTGGGAAATACTAAAAACAGCTGAAACCTGTTTTGACAGAACGCAAGTTTTATTTTTCCAGTTTAGTTACTGTGGTGGTCAGTCACTGAACATGTTCACATGACGGCACCAGTGTACTTGAAGTAAAACAACATAATTTTTTAATATAAAAGGAAAGAAAAAAATATGACAACAAAAAGAAAGATTAAACCATTTTTCCCAGCAATGCCCTTTACAGATATTCAATCCCATTGAGGTGTCTTCCTCTGACAGTCTTACTCAACTGATGTGGTTGTTTCAGTGCTGTCTAGACTCTCACCAGATTGGATACTTCCTATCTGTTCCTGAGACACACAAACAAATGCTAGTTCACTGAATCATTTTCCCAGCTCTGTCTACTTTGACCATTGAGACAGTTGAAGGTTTCTTTCCAGCTTCCATCAACTGAAGACTGTGCAAATGAATACTTCCCTTCTACTGGACTGAGACATTGTTATTACCTAGCTTAGATTAGATTCCCTAAAGTATGGAAACAGGTCCTTCAGCCCAACAAGTCCACACCAACCCTCTGAAGAGTAACCCACCCAGACCCATTTCCCTCTGACTAATGCATTTAACACTATGGGCAATTTAGTATCACTAATTCATCTGCTCTGTACATCTTTTGACTGTGGGAGGAGACTGGAGCACCCAGAGGAAACCCATGCAGACGCACAGGCAGTCGCCCGAGGCTGGAATTGAACCTGAGACCCTGGTGCTATGAGGCAGCAGTGCCGAACCACTGAGCCACCGTGCCACCCATTTTTTTTAGGGACGGTCTTCTTTTCATTGGCCTGCTCCCTGGCCCCAGGGCTTTCTCTTTAGTATCTCATTGGCAGTGCCCGAACCTTTCCTATCACTCTGCTCCCCTCCCGCCTTGTCTATCTAATTATCGATTACTGTCCTGTCCCGTGGCACCCCGGAAGGCCTCTGGCTCAAACTGAACCTGCTTCAGGCCTTTAGTCCCTCTTTCTGTTAGTCATAAATCTGCAGCTTTGTAAACATTTTAGCAATTACGTCACCAGGTCGCTTGCTTGTTCATTCAATTAAATAATATAATTTCCTGGAAAGGAAACCCAATGCTGTTGATGAAAAAAAATGTCTCTGGCCCTTAAGAGAAACAAATCACCTTGACAGGACAAGAAAGCAAATATCCATTTACTTCTACTTTGGAACTCAATATATCCCAATTAACAATCGTATGAACTTCATCAGAATTAGCAAACAGATGACATTGATGGAGAAATGGGAAATAATAAAATTTGGGAGGACTGATGGAAAAAGTTGATAAAGTCGAATGACTTTAAATAGGATGCAGTTTTCTGTGTACAATGTGCACAAATGTTTAAGGTGTCAGGCCCAGCTGAGAAATTATTTCACAAAGCTGACAGGATGCTTGTCTTTATTAATAGCTGCTTAGACACAAAAGCAAGAGAGTTATGCTAAACATTTCTGACGCTTTGTTCAGGTCTCGGCTGGAGAATTGTATCCAGTTTCATATAGTTACATTTTCAGAAGGATTCTTCGGAGAACAAACAGCAAACATTTAAGGAGATGTTTGAGAGGATGGACTGGAAAGAACTGGGTCTGTTCTGCTAGCTCACAGCGTTGAGAAACTGTTCAACCATTGAGCAAATAAGGAGAAACGTTGTGCGTCCGAGGAGGACTGATAACCAAAGGATATAGATCGAGACAATCAGCAAAAGAAAAAGAATGTTGTAGTGACCTGGGACACACTGCCTGAAAGGAAAGCAGATTCAACAGGAACTTTCAAAAGTTATCCTCATCAGATAAATACTAGGTCTATATAATGAAAAGGGGCCATTTGTAGGGACTGATTAGATAGATCTATCACTGAGCTGAATCAGGCACATTGCTGAATGGAATCCTTCTATACTGTGTTACAGGATCAGGAGGCCATTAAACCCCTTACCATTCAATAACAAATTTGTGGCCTAACTTTCTCTATCCACTGTTGCCTCTTTTTCCTGAATATCCAAAGTTAGCAAGTACCTGTGAAGCTCAGATTTGACATCAACAAATGGTTCAACTATCATTTGCTGTTCATGTAACAGAGTTCCAAACATCCACTGGTGTTTAAAGTGGTATATTCTAATTTCAGCTTCAAAAATTGTATCTCAGATTCTGCTGCCCAGTCCATCACCTCCCATGACCAGGGACATAATTTCTCTCCAGCTGCTCTGTGTCTTTTGACTTAAGATTTTGAAAACTTCTAGCAAACTATCTCTCATGTCCCAAATGTCAAAGAACACAACCCTAAATAAAGGCTCCCCTGGTAGTATCCATTCCTCTCAGCCTGGAAAACCAAATTCAAGTGCCACCTGTTCCAGAGGGATGTCATCGTGTATTAGAATAAGTTTGTTAGAATATATCTACAACCTTAATTTGCATTATCTACCTGTAGTATAACTCGAGATCTTGGTGTGCAGAGGACACCTTCAAAGGTATGGATCATGCACAACCAGGGACATTGTAAACTGTGAGGAAGGCAGTGTGGACTTCTGAAAGGACATCGACTGAGTGAGCAGACAGGTTGTAATGATGTTCAATGGAGAGAACTTTGAGGTGATAGACTTTGAAAAGGTACAATTCTAAAGAGTGTAGCAGAACACAGAGAGTTGGCTGTGTGTGTACTGCAGTGATCAGAGGTGCAGGACAGGTGGAGAGAGCTTCATTAGTAGGTACAGAGAATCTAACAGCAGGGCAGTTATACTGAAGTTAGACCTCAGCTGGAGTACTGTGTAAGGGAGTGAGTGCTCCATTATAGGATAAATGTGACCACATTGGAGAGAGTGCAGAAGCGGTTTATGGGAATGGTTTCAATTATCATCAATCAGGATAGATTGGAGAAATTGGGAGTCTGCTCCTTGGACATGAGTAGGTTGTGAAGAGATTTGATAGAGGTCTTAAAACCAAGAGGGGTCTGTACAGAGACGACAGGGAGACACTGTTCCTGTTTGTAAAAGATTCAAGGACCAGAAAGCATAGATTTAAAGTGTTTTGCAAAAGAAGCAAGTCTGAAATGAGAAAAACTGTTTTCACTCAGTGAGTAGTTAGGGTGTTGACAGTGCTGCCTGGCAGTAAGGCAGGGGCTGACTGGGAGTGGCATTGGATGGTTATGTGGACTGTTGTTAATTCAACTTTGTTCAATATACCATTTCAGTTGTATGACACTGTAAACTTTTGCTATAAATTCTGTGTCTTATGGTTTTATTCTCCATAATCACCTGACGAAGGACGATACCCAGGTATTATTTGAATAAACCTACACTGCATTCTATCCAAAATCTCAGATGAGCTAACCAGAACAGTACACAATATTGGGTTTTGTTATCCACATGCATCCTCTCCTCGGAGTCAAAGAGTTCAGCCTTCAAGTTGCATTCGACACTTTAAACACTGAATTAAAGTTGATGCCTACAGCAGGAAGTAAGGTGTTGCCATTGAAATGAAATATGTCAAGGTTTTGAAACGGAACATGAAAGAAATATCAGAGCACAATTTCACTGAAAAATAGACACAGCCTCCCAGTCAAACAACCTGAACAATCCATGATCCAACATCACAACAACAGATGCTGCATTGTGATTGTATTGATGTTTCTGGAAGCATGCTGTAACTCCCTATCTCTGTCACCCCCTCCAACCCCTACACCCCCTCCCTATCCCTGTAACCCCCTCCAGCCCCACACTCCCTCCCTATCCCTGTCACCCCCTCCAACCCCTACACCCCCTCCCTATCCCTGTAACCCCCTCCAACCCCTACACCCCCTCCCTATCTCTGTAACCCCCTCCAACCACTACACCCCCTCCCTATCCCTGTAACCCCCTCCAACCCCTACACCCCCACCCTATCTCTGTAACCCCCTCCAACCCCTACACCCCCTCCCTATCTCTGTAACCCCCTCCAGCCCCACACTCCCTCCCTATCCCTGTCACCCCCTCCAACCCCTACACCCCCTCCCTATCCCTGTAACCCCCTCCAGCCCCACACTCCCTCCCTATCCCTGTCACCCCCTCCAACCCCTACACCCCCTCCCTATCCCTGTAACCCCCTCCAGCCCCACACTCCCTCCCTATCCCTGTCACCCCCTCCAACCCCTACACCCCCTCCCTATCCCTGTCATCCCCTCCAGCCCCACACTCCCTCCCTATCCCTGTCACCCCCTCCAACCCCTACACCCCCTCCCTATCCCTGTCACCCCCTCCAGCCACACACTCCCTCCCTATCCCTGTCACCCCCTCCAACCCCTACACCCCCTCCCTATCCCTGTCACCCCCTCCAGCCACACACTCCCTCCCTATCCCTGTCACCCCCTCCAACCCCTACACCCCCTCCCTATCCCTGTCACCCCCTCCAGCCCCACACTCCCTCCCTATCCCTGTCACCCCCTCCAACCCCTACACCCCCTCCCTATCTCTGTCACCCCCTCCAGCCACACACTCCCTCCCTATCCCTGTCACCCCCTCCAACCCCTACACCCCCTCCCTATCCCTGTAACCCCATCCAACCCCTACACCCCCTCCCTATCTCTGACACCCCCTCCAGCCACACACCACCTCCCTATCTCTGTCACCCCCTCCAGCCACACACCACCTCCCTATCTCTGTCACCCCATCCAACCCCTACACCCCCTCCCTATCCCTGTAACCCCCTCCAGCCCCACACTCCCTCCCTATCCCTGTCACACCCTCCAACCCCTACACCCCCTCCCTATCTCTGTAACCCCCTCCAGCCCCACACTCCCTCCCTATCCCTGTAACCCCCTCCAGCCCCTACACACCCTCCCTATCTCTGTAACCTCCTCCAACCCCTACACCCCCTCCCTATCTCTGTAACCCCCTCCAGCCACACACCACCTCCCTATCTCTGTCACCCCCTCCAACCCCTACACCCCCTCCCTATCTCTGTAACCCCCTCCAGCCACACACCACCTCCCTATCTCTGTCACCCCCTCCAACCCCTACACCCCCTCCCTATCTCTGTAACCCCCTCCAGCCACACACCACCTCCCTATCTCTGTCACCCCCTCCAACCCCTACACCCCCTCCCTATCTCTGTAACCCCCTCCAACCCCTACACCCCCTCCCTATCTCTGTAACCCCCTCCAACCCCTACACCACCTCCCTATCCCTGTAACCCCCTCCAGCCCCACACTCCCTCCCTATCCCTGTCACCCCCTCCAACCCCTACACCCCCTCCCTATCTCTGTAACCCCCTCCAGCCCCACACTCCCTCCCTATCCCTGTCACCCCCTCCAACCCCTACACCCCCTCCCTATCTCTGTCACCCCCTCCAGCCACACACCACCTCCCTATCTCTGTCACCCCCTCCAACCCCTACACCCCCTCCCTATCTCTTTCACCCCCTCCCGCCCCACACCCCACACTATCCCTGTAACCCCTTCCAGCCCCTACACCCCTCCCTATCTCTGTAACACCCTCCAGCCCCTACACCCCCTCCCTATCTCTGTAACCTCCTCCAACCCCTACACCCCCTCCCTATCTCTGTAACCTCCTCCAACCCCTACACCCCCTCCCTATCTCTGTAACCCCCTCCAGCCCCTACACCCCCGCCCTATCTCTGTAACCCCCTCCAGCCCCTACACCCCCTCCCTATCTCTGTAACCCTCTCCAGCCCCTACACCCCCTCCCTATCTCTGTCACCCTCTCCAGCCCCTACACCCCCTCCCTATCTCTGTCACCCTCTCCAGCCCCTACACCCCCTCTCTATCTCTGTCACCCCCTCCAGTCCCTACACCCCCTACACCCCCTCCCTATCTCTGTAACCCCCTCCCTATCTCTGTCACCCCCTCCAGCCCCTACACTCCTCCCTATGTCTGTAACCCCTCCAGCTCCTACACTCCCTCCCGCCCCTACACCCCCTCCCTATCTCTGTCACCCCCTCCAGTCCCTACACCCCCTACACCCCCTCCCTATCTCTGTAACCCCCTCCCTATCTCTGTCACCCTCTCCAGCCCCTACACCCCCTCCCTATCTCTGTAACCCCCTCCCGCCCCTACACCCCCTCCCTATCTGTGTAACACCCTGCCGCCACTACAGCCCCTCCCTATCTCTGTCACCCTCTCCAGCCCCTACACCCCCTCCCTATCTCTGTCACCCTCTCCAGCCCCTACACCCCCTCCCTATCTCTGTCACCCCCTCCAGTCCCTCCCGCCCCTACACCCCCTCCCTATCTCTGTAACCCCCTCCAGCTCCTACACCTCCTCCCTATCTCTGTAACCCCCTCCAGCTCCTACACTCCCTCCCGCCCCTACACCCTCTCCCTATCTCTGTCACCCCCTCCAGTCCCTACACCCCCTACACCCCCTCCCTATCTCTGTTACCCCCTCCCTATCTCTGTCACCCTCTCCAGCCCCTACACCCCCTCCCTATCTCTGTAACCCCCTCCCGCCCCTACACCCCCTCCCTATCTCTGTCACCCTCTCCAGCCCCTACACCCCCTCCCTATCTCTGTCACCCTCTCCAGCCCCTACACCCCCTCCCTATCTCTGTAACCCCCTCCCGCCCCTACACCCCCTCCCTATCTCTGTCACCCTCTCCAGCCCCTACACCCCCTCCCTATCTCTGTCACCCTCTCCAGCCCCTACACCCCCTCCCTATCTCTGTAACACCCTCCCGCCCCTACACCCCCTCCCTATCTCTGTAACCCCCTCCAGCTCCTACACCTCCTCCCTATCTCTGTAACCCCCTCCAGCTCCTACACTCCCTCCCGCCCCTACACCCCCTCCCTATCTCTGTCACCCTCTCCAGTCCCTACACCCCCTACACCCCCTCCCTATCTCTGTAACCCCCTCCCTATCTCTGTCACCCCCTCCAGCCCCTACACCCTCTCCGTGTCTTTGAGGTATTTGTATAGTGGCATTAATTGACACTGGTATAACCCATTTGGTGTAACATGGGTGGATACTTCTTTAGATTTTGTTGTTTGGTGCCTCTTCAGTGGACCAATTGTAGAATGAAATGACGCTCTGCCTACCTTGTTGATGCAATATTCCGTCCAAAGTCTCTCTTTTCCACACTGAATCTGCCCCTGTCTATAATCTGTGCAGAACCCAGGAAAACTGTCTGGTTTGGGAACCACACTGACAGCTTTGATTAGGTTCAATCAAGTGATTTTTGTTTATCTGAGGATGAGTTTTTCTCATCAAGAATTTCTCCCTCATCTACTTTCACGGACCTGTGATGTCATGGCCATAAACCATTCCGATTGGACCGAACCTAATGGTTTTATTTGGGGGATCCCTGCTCACCAACAGTGTCCAGTCCTGTCAGGATATGTGACAGTTTTGTGAATCAGACAGTAACTTGTGTGTCTGGATTATATACAGTCGTTTCTTACCCAAACTGCTGGTGATTTGCTGGAAAACTTTCGACATAAAATTCGGATTCTGGTTAGACTCTGTCTCAGTGGGTAATTTCAGTAATTACGACAATTCAGCAAAATAAAAGCCTGAGTGAACTTTTTCATCTCAACCCTCACTTTAAGAAAGTCAGAAGTCACATGACACCAGGTTATAGTCCAGCAGATTTGTTTGATATCACAAGCTTTCAGAGTGCTACTTCTTTAACAAGTGCAAGGGTCAGTGCTCCGAAAGCCAGTGTGATTTCAAATAAACCTGTTGGACTATAGCCTGGTGTCATCTGACTTCTGATTTTGTCCACCCTCGTCTAACACCATCACCTCCATGTGAGCACATGGCTCACATTAACAAATAGCATCTGGGAATTGGCTTCTCATGTCCATTAGTGTAACAATACACCGGGGGGGTCAGCTTTTGTTTTCAGTAATGGCCATACACAACTTGCTGACATATGACTGAATAGTTCTTCGAAAGGTGGGATAGATTTCGAAAGATGTGGAGACTGTTTAAGGAACAGTTGTTGCGAGTGATGAATAAATATGTCCCTCTGAGACAGGCAAGAAGAGGTAAGATAAAGGAACCTTGGATGACGAGAGCAGTGGAGCTTCTCGTCAAAAGGAAGAGGATTACAGGCAGGCGAGGAAGGAGCTCAAAAATGGTCTGAGGAGAGCCAGGAGGGGGCACGAGAAAGGCTTGGCAGGAAGGATTAGGGAGAACACAAAGGCATTTTACACTTATGTGAGGAATAAGAGAATGGTCAAAGAAAGAGTAGGGCCGATCAGGGATAGCATAGGGAATTTGTGTGTGGAGTCTGAGGAGGTAGGGGAAGCCCTAAGTGAGCTTTTGCTTCTGTCTTTACGAAAGAAACAAACTTTGTAGTGAATGAAACCTTTGAGGAGCAGGTGTGCATGCTGGAATGGATAGAGATAGAGGAAGCTGATGTGCTGAAAATTTTGTCAAGCATTAAGATTGACAAGTCGCCAGGCCCGGACCAGATTTGTCCTCAGCTGCTTTGGGAAACGAGAAATGTCATTGCTTCGACACTTGCGAAGATCTTTTCATCCTCGCTTTCCACTGGAGTCGTACCTGTGGACTGGAGAGAGGCAAATGTAATTCCTTTCTTCAAGAAAGGAAATAGGGAAATCCCCAGCAATTACAGACCAGTCAGTCTCACGTCTGTCGTCTGCAAGGTGTTAGAAAGTATTCTGAGGGATAGGATTTATGACCATCTGGAAGAGCATGGCTTGATTAAATGCAGTCAGCACGGCTTTGTGAGGGTCAGGTCATGCCTCATAAACCTTATCGAGTTCTTTGAGGATGTGACTAGAAAAGTTGATGAGGGTCGAGCTGTGGATGTGGTGTATATGGACTTCAGCAAGGCATTTGATAAGGTTCCCCATGGTAGGCTCATTCAGAAGGTCAGGAGGAATGGGATACAGGGGAACTTAGCTGTCTGGATACAGAATTGGCTGGCCAACAGAAGACAGCGAGTGGTAGTAGAAGGAAAATATTCTGCCTGGAAGTCTGTGGTGAGTGGTGTTCCACAGGGCTCTGTCCTTGGGCCTCTACTGTTTGTAATTTTTATTAATGATTTGGATGAGGAGTTTGAAGGGTGGGTCAGCAAGTTTGCAGATGACACAAGGATTGGAGGTGTCGCTGACAGTATAGAGGGCTGTTGTAGGCTGCACCGGGACATTGACAGAATGCAAAGATGGGCTGAGAGGTGGCAGATGGAGTTCAACCTGAATAAATGCGAGGTGATGCATTTTGGAAGGTCGAATTTAAAAGCTGAGCACAGGATTAAGGATAGGATTCTTGGCAGTGTGGAGGAACAGAGGGATCTTGGTGTGCAGGTACATAGATCCCTTAAAATGGCCACCCAAGTGGACAGAGCTGAAAATGTGTTGCTGGAAAAGCGCAGCAGGTCAGGCAGCATCCAAGGAGCAGGAGATTTGGACCTATGCCTGAAACGTCGATTCTCCTGCTCCTTGGATGCTGCCTGACCTGCTGCGCTTTTCCAGCAACACGTTTTCAGCTCCGATCTCCAGCATCTGAGACCTCACTTTCTCACCCAAGTGGACAGGGTTGTTAGGAAAGTATATGGTGTTTTGACTTTCATTAACAGGGGGATTGAGCTTAAGAGCCGTGAGATCTTGTTGCAGCTCTATAAAACTTTGGTTAGACCGCACTTGGAATACTGCGTCCAATTCTGGTCGCCCTATTATAGGAAAGATGTGGATGCTTTGGAGAGGGTTCAGAGGAGGTTTACCAGGATGCTGCCTGGACTGGAGGGCTTATCTTATGAAGGGAGGTTTACTGAGCTCGGACTTTTTTCATTGGAGAAAAGGAGGAGGAGAGGGGACCTAATTGAGGTATACAAGATAATGAGAGGCATAGATAGAGTCGATAGCCAGAGACTATTTCCCAGGGCAGAAATGACTAACACGAGGGGTCATAGTTTTAAGCTGGTTGGAGGAAAGTATCAAGGGGATGTCAGAGGCGGGTTCTTTACACAGAGAGTTGTGAGAGCATGGAATGCGTTGCCAGCAGCAGTTGTGGAGGCAGGGTCATTGGGGACATTTAAGAGACTCCTGGACATGCATATGGGCACAGAGATGTGAGGGGGCATACATGAGGATCAATGGTCAGCACAACATGGTGGGCTGAAGGGCCTGTTCTGTGCTGGACTGTTCTATGTTCTAAGATGCTGGTCTGATCCCATGTTAGGGTTTATTTTCTGCCATGTGTGATGTGTTCTACAGAGCTTCATCTTTGAAGTCCAGACCATGTAAAATATCTGTTTTTTGATGCCTATATTTTGACGATTCCTGTCTAATTTGCCATAAGAACCTAATGTTACTTGCACTGTCTCCTTACTCTATGTGACTGGTACCACTACCTGATGGACAAAGTTTCAGGAGAGACAACAGTCCTTGGAGAGTTTACTTGCTGAGCTTTGGAACTGCATAAGAGAATATTTAAGAGCAGAGAGGATCATAGAACATAGAACATAGAAAAATACAGCGCAGTATAGGCCCTTCGGCCTTCGATGTTGCGCCGACCGAAGCCTACCTAGCCTAAACTAGCCCAATAACCTCCATATGCTTATCCAATGTCCGCTTGAATGACCATAAAGAGGGAGAGTTCACCACTGCTACTGGCAGGGCATTCCATGAACTCACGACTGGCTGAGTAAAGAATCTACCCCGAACATCTGTCCTATACCTACCACCCCTTAATTTAAAGCTGTGTCCCCTAGTAACAGCTGACTCTATTAGCGGAAAAAGGTTCTCACTGTCAACTCTATCTAAACCCCTAATCATCTTGTACACCTCTATCAAATCTCCCCTAAACCTTCTTTTCTCCAATGAGAACAGCCCCAAGTGCCTCAGCCTTTCCTCATATAATCTTCCTACCATGCCAGGCAACATCCTGGTAAACCTCCTCTGCACCCGTTCCAGTGCCTCCACATCCTTCCTATAGTATGGCGACCAAAACTGCACACAATACTCCAGATGAGGCCACACCAGAGTCTTATACAACTGCTACATGACCTCAGGACTCCGGAACTCAATTCCTCTACCAATAAAGCCCAGTACACCATATGCCTTCCTCACAGCACTATTTACCTGGGTGGCAACTTTCAGAGATCTGTGTACATGGACACCAAGATCCCTCTGCTCATCCACACTACCAAGTAGCCTACCATTAGCCCAGTAATCCATCTTCTTGTTACTCCTACCAAAGTGAATGACTTCACACTTAGCTAAATGAACTCCATAAATAGTCAGCATTTAACATTGGCCTCTTTTCCTGTCAAAGCTAGATTTTATTTTTCAGAATTATGACTAACTACCCATTTCTTATCTCCTTAAACTGCATGTCTGCTCCACAAAACCACCTGAACATAGAACATGGAACAATACAGAGCAGTACAGGCTCTTCGGCCCTTGATATTGCGCGACTGTGGAACTAATCCCACCTATCCTACACTATTTCATCATCATCCATATGTTTATCCAATGCTTATTTAAATACCCTTAAAGTTGGCGAGTCTACTACTGTTGCAGGCAGGGCGTTCCACACCTCTACTACTCTCTCAGTAAAGAAACTCCCTCTGACATTTGTCCTATATCTATCACCTCTCAATTTAAAGCTATGTCCCCGCGTGCTAACCATCACCATCCAAGGAAAAAGGCTCTCACTCTCCCCCCTAGCCAATCCTCTATTAATCAACTCTAAAACATTTTCTCTCTAATGAAAACAGCTTCAAGTCCCTCAGCCTTTCCTTATAAAACCTTCCCTCCATACCATCCTCGTAAATCTCCTCTGCACCATTTCCAAAACTTCCTAGAATGCAGCATCTAGAACATTCCAAGTGCTGCTGCACCACAGGTTTGTACAGCTGCAACATGACTTCATGGCTGTCTCGACCAATAAAGGTTTAACGCCTTCTTAACAACGCTCTCAACCTGAGTGGCAACTTTCATGGACATCAAGATCTCTCTCATCCACACTACTCTGTATTCTTGCTACTCCTTCCAAAGTGAGTCACCTCACACCTTTCCAGATTAAACTCCATTTGCCACCTCTTAGCCCAGCTTTGCAACTTATCTATGTTCCTCTGTAACCTTCAACACCCTTCATACTATCCACAACTCCACCGACCTTAGTGTAATCTGTACATTTATTAACCCATCCTTCTACGCCCTCATTGAGGTCATTTGTAAAAATGAAAAACAGTAGAGGCCCCAAAACAGATCCTTGCAGTACACCATTAGTAACTGAACTCCAGGATGAAAATTTCCCATCAACCACCACCCTCTGCCTTCTTTCAGCTAACTAATCTCTGATCCAAACCACTAAATAACCCTCAATGCCTTAATATTTTGTGCAATAGCCTATCGTGGGGAAGCTTATCAAACACCTTACAGAAATCCATACACACCACATCAACCGTTTTACCCTCATTCACCTGTTTGGTCACCTTCTCAAAGAACTCAGTAAGGTTTGTGAGGCATGACCTACCCTTCCCAAAACTGTGTTGACTCTCCTTAATCAAATTATTCTTTTCTAGATAATTATAAATTCTATTTCATATGATCCTTTCCAACACATTACCCACAACCGAAGTAATGCTCACTGGTCTATACTTACCAGCGTTGTCCCTACTCCCCTTCTTGAACAACATTTGTTATCCTCCAGTCTTCTGGCACTATTCCTGTAGACAATGACAACATAAAGATCAAAGCCAAAGGCTCTGCAATCTCCTCCCTGGCTTCCCAAAGAAGCCGAGGATAAATCCCATCTGGCCCAGGGGATTTATCTATTTTCACACTCTCCAGAGTTGCCAACACCTCGTCCTTATGAACTTCAATTCCATCTCGTCTAATAGCCTGTATCTCAGTACTCTCTTCAACAATGTCTTTTTCAGTGTGAATACTAATGAAAAATGTACATTTAGCACCTCTCCTATCTCTTTGGTCTCAATGCACAACTTTCCACTACTGGCCTTGACAAGCCCTAGTCTTACTTTAGTCATTCTTTTATTCCTGACCTACCTATAGAAATCTTTAGGGTTTTCCCTGAACCTACCTGCCAAAGACTTTTCATGTCCCTTCCTTGCTCTTCTTAGCTTTCTCTTTAGGTCCTTCCTGGCTAAATTGTAACACTCAAGCGCCCTAACTGAGCCTTCACATCTCATCTTTACAAAAGCCTCCTTCTTCTCTTGACAAGAACTTCAACTTCCTTAGTAAGCCACAGCTCCCTTTGTTCAACCACTCCCTCCCTGCCTGACAGGTATATACTTATCAAGGACACGCAGTACCAGTTCCTTGAATCAGCTCCACATTTTAATTATGCTCATTCCCTGCTGTTTCTTTCCCCATCCTATGCATCCTAAATCTTGCGTAATCGCATCATAATTGCCTTGCCCCAGCTATAACTCTTGCCCTGTGGTATATAACTGTCCATTTCCATTGCTAAAGTAAACCTAACTGAATTGTAGTCACTATCACCAAAGTAGTCACCTACCTCCAAATCTACACCTGGCCTGGTTCATTTCCCAGTTCCAAATCAAATGTGACACCGCCCCTTGTTAGCCAGGAAACCCACATTGGACACATTGGACAAAAACTAACCCATCTAAGGTACTCAAACTATAGCATTTCTGGTCAAAATTAGGAAAGTTAAAGCCCCCATAACAATTACCCTGTTACTTTCACTCCTGTCCAGAATCATCTTTGCAATCCTTTCTACTACATCTGTGGAAATTTTCAGAAGTCTATAAAAAACACCCATATAAACATCAGATAACTTACAGCACACATTAGATTTTTGTCTTTAGTAATTAACAGGTCGGTCACAGATCACTACAGTTTAATACCATTCCGAGAAATCACACAACCATGTTCAATCAGGAAACAGCCAAATAATTCTATTTTTTTCATCTACTTTCACATAACCTTAAATATCGATCAGCATTCGTAACCCGCTGGGAGGTTACTGTAAACCTGGAGCAGCTGTGTTCCACTCTGAATGTGAGCACACACTTCCCAGAGCCTCACGAGGTTTATGATGAGACCCTGTGAAAGACAATAACCAGCTTTAGCAACTGACAGCTTCTACTTTCACAGAATTCAAAAACAACAACAAAGATAAAGCATGTATTAATTGGGGAGCAACCTTAAAAAAATACATTCACCTTGAATGCTGAGGTAACAAAGATGTGTTTGACATGACCAGAACCAGCCATACCCTATCATATCCACATGTGGCATTATGAAAATGCACAATTCCTCATTCATCATAGATCGTTTTATATCTAATAACACCTTTCACCTTCTTATTTTAACAAGGTTTGCGTTACATCATTACTAGTATTTGAGAAGCGGAGTTTTAAATAGGAGAGAAATGGATTTTTAGTTTTCTGTTCTATGAAGATCTAATCTTTCCTTCCTTTGACCATTAAGTTGGACATAGCATTAACAAGAAATCATGTGATTTCAGCTAATTGAGCAGCAAGAAACCTGGGGAAATAATTAGAATCATTACAGTGTGGAAGCAGGCCATTCAGTTAATCAAATCCATATCAACCTTCCAAAGAGAATCCCACCCAGACCCACATCACCCTCCCTCTCCCAGTAACCCTGCATTTCCCATGGCTAGCGTGCACATCCCTGGATGCTGAGAGCAATTTAACATGGCCAATCAACCAAGCCTTCACATCTTTGGACTGTGGGAGGAAACCGGAGCACCCGGAGACATGGGGAGAATGTGCAAACTCCACACAGTCACCAGATCTGTCACCCAAGGGTGGAATCAAGCTCGAGATCCTTGGTGCCATGAGGCAGCAGGTGCTAACCACTGAGCCACCATGCCTCTCAAAATTGTTCAGATGTTTGCTGATTTGAGTTTTGTATCCAACAGAGACAATGAAACAGAGAGAAAGAGCCAGAGACTCATGCAGATGGAAGAAATCCATTTTCACAGAAGTGCTGCATTTATCTGTCTCCAAACTGTCAGGTCTGGGGAGAAGTCTTGAGACGTGCAGAAATTGATGAGAGGAAGCAGAGTAATAGGTGTCATCAAGGAGGATGTCCCATTAGGCTGTAAACAAAACATGAGTTCAGGAAATCCATGTTCAGCATAACTGAGTTGAGTTATCAGTTTGTTTGAAGGGCCTAGGGAAAAGACATTAGCTGCAGAAAATAGATTCCATTGGATATTCAGCAATTTGTGAAAATAAGAGTGGCTTTTCAGAGTTTGAGTATTTGTCAAGGTATTGCTGGAATTAAAAAGAATAAACTTTTCAGATATTTATAATAAAATGTTTCCAATAGTTCCAGTCTAAAGTCTATGTTTTTTGTGTGTTTTTTAACGTTCATTTGTTGAAAGTGTAATGAAAATATTCACAAGAGGTTGTCAGTGACTAGTCTCTGTCATACAGAAGGAAATAAAAACTTATGGCAGATCAAGCCAGGTTTTGTTCTGGAATTTGACTTACCTGATGTTACCATTAGCTGGGTTCATAACAAACTGGGGGTCTGTTTGGGATTAAAAATCCTTGAATTGAAAAGGATTTATGTGTGACAATGGAAAAGCACAGCACGTCAGGCAGCATCCAAGGAGCAGGAGAATCAAAGTTTGGGGCATAAGCCCTTCATTAGGAATGCATTCATTCCTGAAGAAGGGCTCATGCCCGAAACATCGATTCTCCTGCTCCTTGGATGCTGCCTGACCTGCTGTGCTTTTCCAGCAACATACTCTCGACTCTGATCTCCAGCATCTGCAGTCCTCACTTTCTCCTTTAAAGGGGATTTGCCCATTTCCTTTAAATAAAACACAGAAAGATACTGGGGCATAGAATCATGAGCATGGAAACAAGTCTTTTTGTCCAACTCATCCATGCTGGCCAGATATCCTAAATTAATCTAGTTCCATTTGCCAGCACTTGGCCCATCTCCCTCTAAACCCTTCCTATTCATGTCCCCATCCAGATGCCTTTTAAATGGTGTCATTGTACCAGCCTCCATTAATGCAGCTCGTTCCACACACGCACCACCCTCTATATGAAAAAGTTGTTCCTCAGGGTCCTCTTTAAATCTTTTCACTTTCACCTAAAACCTACGTCCTCTAGTTTTGGACTCTTCCACCCTGGGAAAAGACCTTGTCTATTCACCCTATACATGCCCGTCATGATATTATAAACTTTTTAGGGTCACCCCTCAGCCTCCAATGCTTCAAGAAAAATAACCCCAGCCTATTCAACTTCTCCCTAAAACTCAAACAGTTCAGTCCTGGAAACATCCTTGTAAATCTTTTTTGTACTTTCTCAAAATTAACAACATCCTTCCTTTGGAAGGGAGATCAGAATTGTACATAGTATTCCAAAAGAGGCTTCACCAATGTTCTGACATCCTAACTCCTGTATTCCTCTACATTGGGTTATGACCAATGAAGGCAAGCATACCAAATGCAGTCTTCATCACCCTGTCTACCTGCGATTCTACTTTCAAGGAACTATGAACCTGTTCAGCAGATGTCTGTTCAGCAACCCTCCCCATGGCCCTTCCATTAATTGTGTGAGCCCTGCCCTGTTTTGCCTTACCTGAATGCAACTCTAAACTCTATGTTCCACTCCTCAGCCCATTGGCCTATCTATCAAAAACTCTTTGTACTCTGAGATAATCTTCTTCACTGTCCACCCAGTTTGGTGTCACCTTCAAACCTTACTAACCATGCCTGCTGTACTCATTCTCATTCATACAAATGACAAATAGTGGGCCCAGCACCGATCCTTGTAGCACACCACCAGTCACAGGCCTCCAGTCTGAGAAACAATCCTCCATCCCCACCCTCTGTCTCTGACTTTCACACCAATTTTGTATCCAACTGGCTCGCTCTCCAAGGTCCCATGTGATCTAAACTTACTAACCAGTCTACTATGCAAACCTTGTCAAGCACTTTGCTGAAGTCCGTGTAGACAACATCTACCGCTCTGCCTTCATCAATCTTCTTTGTCACGCCTTCAAAAAACTCAATCAAATTAGTGTGAAATGATTCCCTCCCCCTCCCCCCCCACCACCACCACGCAAAGCCATGTTGACTATCCCTGATCAATCCTTGCCTTTCCAAATGCATGTAAATCCTGTCCCTCTCCAACAACTATTTAAGAAAGGTTGTAAGGAAAAGCCAGGGAACTATAGACCGGTGAGCCTGACATCGGTGGTGGGCAAGTTGTTGAAGGGAATCCTGACGGATTTACTTGTATTGAATAGGAAGGGTTTAGAGGGATATGGGCTAAGTGTTGGTGAATGGGAACAAATTCGGTTTGGATATCTAGTCAGCTTGGACGAATTGGACCAAACGTTCTGTTTCCATGCTGTACATCTCTATGACTCTGCAACTCTATTAACTTACACATCATGTAAGGCTCACCAGTCCATAGTTCCCTGACTTTTTCTTACAGCCTTTCTTAAATATTGGCACCACATTAGCCAACCTCCAGTCTTCCAGCTCCTCACCTGTCGCTATATCAGTGATGCAAATATTTCAGCTAGAGGCCCAGCAGTCACTTGCTTAGGTTCCCACAGAGTCCTGAGAAACACATGATCAGTCCCTTTCAGCTTATTACGACCTCCAGCACCTCCTCTTCTGTAATATGAACTCTTTTCAAGATATCACTATTTATTTCCCCAAGTTCCCTCGCTTCCTTGTCCTTCTCCACAGTAAATACTGATGTAAAATATTTATTTAGTATCTGACCCATCTCCTGTGATTCTGCATATAGACAGCCACCTTGCTGATCTTTAAGGAGCCCTATTTCCTCACTAGTTACTCTTATGCCCTTAAGGTGGCTTTTTCTCTGAGTGTGGTTGCTGTTTTTCAATCAGAAATACCACATGTTTCTGGTTCATCAGTTCTTGGATCTCCTGATCATTCTTGACAAACCAATCTTGGTGTTCCCTGGTTAAGTGACTGACCAAGTTTTTTGGAGCATTGATGATGCTGACCTTGAGGGTGGACCAGAGGCTGTGGGAATCCTGCGACTTGGTGTTCCTGAGAGTGAGTTGGTTTGTGGGGAGGAGCTGGTTATATGAGGCTCTGTTTTTCAGGTCTGTGAGTGCCTCAGTATTGAACTCCTTGTGTCCTTGCTATGACAGGGCTGGCTCAGATCAGGTGATGGTCTGTCCAGCAGGCGATGGTCTGTCCAGCAGGCGATGGCCTGTCCAGCAGTCGATGGTCTGTCCAGCAGTCGATGGCCTGTCCAGCAGGCGATGGTCTGTCCAGCAGGCGATGGCTCCTGTTCCATGGCGCCAGCTGATTCTAATGTCTTTCTGATCTCTTGCTCTGACAATAACATAGTCAAGGAGGAGCCAATGTTTTGCAGCTAGGGGCCACAGCAACTGATGAAATGAACTACAAGTGCATGGGAAAACTTAACTGATGTAGCCACCTGCTGTGATGGGGGATGGGTTGCCTGAAAGGCTGGTGGAAACACAATCAACAGGAATATTTAAAAGAAGAAACATTATTGGACAATCTGGGAAAGATGCAGAGGATGGAGTGGGGCAAATTCTTTCAAAGAGCCAGCACATAATTGATGGTCTGACTAGCCTCCCTCAATGCTGCGATGTGCCATGATTCAATATGCAAATTACTCTCTTTTGTAATAGAGGTTGCTTTATGGAAACTGGTCTCTGAGTAGATTCTGTCATAACCACCCTCAATTCATTAGCTTGTTTCTCACAATGTCTCTCACTTTCTCTTAGATTAGATTCCCTACAGTGTGGAAACAGGCCCTTCGGCCCAACAAGTCCACACCGACCCTCTGAAGAGCAACCCACCCAGACCCATTCCCTTATATTTACCCTTTCACCTAACACTACGAGCAATTTAGCACGGCCAGTTCACCCTAACCTGCACACTTTTGGATTGTGGGAGGAAACCAGAGCACCCAGAGGAAACCCACGCAGACACGGGGAGAATGTACAAACTCTGCACAGACAGTTGCCTGAGGCAGGAATTGAACTCGGATCTCTGACGCTGTGAGGCAGCAGTGCTAAACACTGAGCCAGTGTGTGTGTGTGTGTGTGTGTGTGTGTGTGTGTGTGTGTGTGTGTGTGTGTGTGTGTGTGTGTGTGTGTCTGTGTGTGTGTGTGTGTGTCTCTCTCTCTCTCTCTTGCTCTCTCTCGCTCTCACTCTCTCTCTTCCTATCCCTATCTCTCTCTCTCTCTCTCTCTCTCCATCCCTCATTTTTTTAAAAGTCATGTCAAATTTTTTAGAAGATTTCTCACCATGAGCCCTGTTAGATCAAACGCATCTTATTAACTATCCCTCATATCCCTATAATCAAACAAAGAACTGCAGATGCCAGAAATCTGAAACAAGCCAAAACCAAAATTGCTGGAGAAACTCAGCAAGTCTGTGGTTTCTGTGGAGACAGAATGTTTCTCAAAGTTCTGAAACAGATGAGTGAGTGCAATGACGGTGAGTTGATGGACCACACGGCAGCCTGCTGCAGTCAATGAGCTGAAGGTGCGTTCCTGATCACACAGTGTCCGTGCTCCAGCATTACAATGAGAGTTACAGGTGCAGCCTAGGGTACAACAATGATGTGCAGAAACATCCTGTAAGTAGATCAGGGTGTGCCATGAGGGTTCCTCGATGGCACATGTCAAATGCCAGTGTTTGGGGATATGGGATACAATGTGCCCTTGGGTGTTAGTGCACATTGTCCAACTTGGAGATTGTTCAGAATCAATGGTGAGCTAAACTCACCCGCTGCCCTTTCTTTGGTTTCCTTTTCAAGTTTCTCCAGTGTGCAACCTATTTGATAAAACTGCAGGCTGTATATGAATGAGTCTAGATCAGAGTGGTGCTGGAAAAGCACAGCAGGTCAGGCAGCATCCAAGGAGCAGGAAAATTGACGTTTCAGGCAAAAGCCCTTCATGAGGAATATATGAATCAGGTGAGTTTAATTCAACATGTCTCATGTCATGTTCATAAAAATGTACAATGAGCTGCTCCCAATGCGGAGGTGAGGCTGCTGGGATTCTGCCTTGTTCTGCCACACTATTCCCTCACAGCCCACATCACTCAGAGCCTGAGAAGATTGTGGAATCTACATTATACAAGGGATGTGATGACACTGGAGCAGTTACAGAGGAGATTTACCAGTGTGTTACCAAGGCTGGAGAGTTATCAAGTGAAATTGGTCAGATTAGGATTATGTTCCTTGAAGCAGAGGAGGTTGACAGCAGATATAACTGAGATGAAGTTACGAGGAGGAGGGGGCATAGACAGGGTGGAGAGGAAGAAACTTTCCACCTAATGGAGAGAACAATGACAGGGCCACAGATTTAAGGGAAGGGGACGTTTTTGAAGAGGTGTGTGGAGAGGATGGTGGGAATCTCATAAAGGTGGGAAAGATGGGAACTCTCAGAAATATTTAGATGTAAACCTGTGATGCCAAGGAATACAAGGCCATGGACAAGTGTTGGAAAATGGGATTGGAATAGATAGGTGGCTGTCTTTGATTAGCATAGACTTGATAGGCTGAAGGGCCCTTTTCTGTGCTGTGGATCTCTATGACCCTAAGATTTCCTCTCTAATTCAATCATTAGAGGTCCTCTCTCTCTAATCTAAATCCCTCTTTCACTCGATCATTCAGAACCCCCAATCTATCTCATGCAAATCCAAGTCATTCAGAACCTCTCTCTCTGTGACACTGAGCTTCTCTCTTTCTCTCTCTACTACTTTCTCCCCATTCTGACATCCAATCTCCATCTCTTCTTCCTCCCCCCTCTCCCTTTCAAGTTTGCAGATGACACCAAAATTGGAGGTGTAGTGGACAGCAAAGATGGTGACCTCAGAGTACATCGGGATCTTGATCAGATGGGCCAATGGGCTGAGGAGTGGCAGATGGAATTTAATTTAGATAAATACAAGGTGCTGCATTTTGGAAAGGCAAATCAGGCCAGGACTTATACACTTCATGGTAAGGTCCTGGGGAGTGTTGCTGAACAAAGAGACCTTGAAGCGCATGTTCATAGCTCCTTGAAAGTGGAGTCGCAGATCGATAGGATAGTGAAGAATGCTTTATTGTTCACAGTATTGAGTACAGGAGTTGGGGGGTCATGTTGTGGCTGTACAGGATATTAGTTCGGCCACTTTTGGAATATTGTGTACAATTCTGGTCTCCTTCCTATTGGAAAGATGTTGTGAAACTTGAAAGGCTTGAGGAAAGATTTACAAGGATGTTGCCAGGGTTGGAGGATTTGAGCTATAGGGAGAGGCTGAACAGGCTGGGGCTGTTTTCCCTGGAGCATCGGAGGCTGAGGGGTGACCTTATAGAGGTTTACAAAATCATGAGGGACATGGATAGGGTAAATAGACAAGGTCTTTTCCCTGGGGTGGGGGAGTCCAGAACTAGAGGGCATAGGTTTAGGGCGAGAGGGGAAAGATATAAAAGAGATCTACAGGGCTACTTTTTCTCACAGAGGGTGTGCATTAATGGAATGAGCTGCCAGAGGATGTGGTGGAGGCTGGTACAATGACACCATTTAAAAGGCATCTGGATGGGGACATGAATAGAAAGGGTTTAGAGGGAGATGGGCCAAATGCTGGCAAATGGGACTTTATTAATTTAGGGATATCTGGTCGGCATGGATGGGTTGGACTGACAGGTCTGTTTTTGTGCTCATGCTCTCACTCCTCCCTCTCTCTCTCCCCTCTGACACAAGCCTCTATCTCTACCCCCTCTCTCTCTCTCTCTACCTCCCCCCCCCTCTCCTTCCCCCCTCTCTCCCTCTCTCCCTCTTTCCGTCTCTCCTCTCTCTCCTCCCTAACACCAAGCCTCTGTCTCTCTCTCCCCCTCACTCTCCTCTTCGTCCCTCTCTCTCTCTCTCTCTCTCCATCCTGTCTCCCTGACACCCAGCCTCCCTCTCTTTTTCCCTTCTCCTCTCTGTCTTTTCTCTCTCTCCTTCTCTCCTCCCTTGCTTCCCTCTCTCCCTGTCTTTCTCTTCCCTGACACCAAGCCTCTATACCTCACTCTCTCTCCCTAACACCGAGTCTCTCTCTGTCTCCCCTTCCTCTCTATCTCTGTCTCTTTCCTTCTCTCCCTCCTCCACCCCCAACCCCCAACGCTCTCTCACTGCAGTAGTCATTTTGTCGAGCTGAGAGCTTTGGTAAACAGAATCCGATCTCTTTGACTGAGAGGGTGAGAGAGGATTGTGTGGCCGCAGCTCTCAGCTAAAAATACCGTCCCCAAGACAAGTCAGCAGATGAGACCTTGGATTGTGGCTGGATTGCCTGAGGGGGGTTAGAAGGACCTGGTCACAGGAACCTGATGGATTTGGGGTGACTTGCTGGATCAAAGAGTGTGTCGGTATTTGCAGGCAGTGTATCCTTTGCTGCAGGGACGGCTGTTGTGTTTCTCATTGAGGAGCTCTCTCTCTCTCTCTCTCTGTGTGTGTTGCAGGAAATGATGGAGCTGATGAAGAGAGGCCTCCTGTATGCGGCAATCTGCCTGGTCTGGGGTAAGTAGGAAGCGGATCAGAATCCTGACCTCAGGCTTGGCATGTCCTTGGAGCAGAGGCCGGACAGGGGGGTGAGGGGCAGGGGGGTGAGGGGCAGGGGGGTGAGGGGCAGGGAGGTGAGGGGCAGGGAGGTGAGGGCAGGGGGGTGAGGGGCAGGGAGGTGAGGGCAGGGGGTGAGGGGCAGGGGGTGAGGGGCAGGGAGGTGAGGGGCAGGGGGTGAGGGGCAGGGGGTGAGGGGCAGGGGGGTGAGGGGCAGGGGGTGAGGGACAGGGGGGTGAGGGGCAGGGGGTGAGGGGCAGAGGGGTGAGGGGCAGGGGGTGAGGGCAGGGGGTGAGGGGCAGGGGGTGAGGGGCAGGGAGTGAGGGGCAGGGGGTGAGGGGCAGGGGGTGAGGGCAGGGGATGAGGGGCAGGGGGTGAGGGACGGGGGTGAGGGGCAGGGGGCTGAGGGGCAGGGGGTGAGGGGCAGGGGGTGAGGGGCAGGGGGGTGAGGGGCAGGGGGTGAGGGCAGGGGATGAGGGGCAGGGGGTGAGGGACAGGGGGTGAGGGGCAGAGGGGTGAGGGGCAGGGGGTGAGGTGCAGGGGGGTGAGGGGCAGGGGGTGAGGGGCAGGGGGTGAGGGCAGGGGGTGAGGGGCAGGGGGTGAGGGACAGTGGGGTGAGGGGCAGGGGGCTGAGGGGCAGGGGGTGAGGGGCAGGGGGGTGAGGGGCAGGGGGGTGAAGGGCAGGGGGTGAGGGTAGGGGATGAGGGGCAGGGGGTGAGGGACAGGGGGTGAGGGGCAGGGGGGTGAGGGGCAGGGGGTGAGGAGCAGGGGGGTGAGGGGCACGGAGGTGAGGGGCAGGGAATGAGGGGCAGGGGGGTGAGGGACAGGGGTTGAGGGCAGGGGCTGAGGGGCAGGGGGTGAGGGGCAGGGAGTGAGGGGCAGGGGGTGAGGGCAGGGGGTGAGGGACAGGGGGCTGAGGGGCAGGGGGCTGAGGGGCAGGGGGTGAGGGGCAGGAGGGTGAGGGGCAGGGAGTGAGGGGCCTGAGGGTGAGGGGCAGGGAGTGAGGGGCAGGGGGCTGAGGGCAGGGAGTGAGGGGCAGGGGGTGAGGGGCAGGGGGTGAGGGGCAGGGGGTAAGGGCAGGGGGGTGAGGGGCAGGGGGGTGAGGGGCAGAGGGTGAGGGGCTGAGGGCAGGGGGTGAGCGGCAGGGGTTGAGGGGCGGGGGTAAGGGCAGGGGGGTGAGGGGCAAGGGTGTGAGAGGCAGGGGGTGAGGGGCAGGGGGGTGAGGGGCACGGGATGAGGGGCCAGGGGGTGAGGGGCAGGGGGTGAGGGGCAGGGAGCTGAGGGGCAGGGGGGTGAGGGCAGGGGGGTGAGGGGCACGGGGTGAGGGGCAGGGGGTGAGGGGCAGGGAGCTGAGGGGCAGGGGGGTGAGGGCAGGGGGTGAGGTGCAGGGGGTGAGGGCAGGGGGGTGGGAGCCGGGGTGGGTAGGATTCTGTTGATGCCGATTTGTGGCCAACTCCTATGGCCCCACAGTATCTACAGCCAGAGACCACTCTGCCCGCTTTCAGCAACAAGGAGATACTAGCACCTCCCCCCGTCCCCATCTCTTCTCTCTCTCTCTCTCCTTTTCTCTTCCCCCTCTCTCTCTCTCTCTCCTTCCCTTCCACTCACGCTCACTCTCTCTGTCAAACACTCTCACCTCTCACTTTCTGTCAGCCCCCTCACACCTTCATTCACACGCACACATTCTCTCTATCCCCCACTCTCTCTCTCTCTCTCTCTCATGCACTGTCACCCTATCCCACTCTCTCCTTCACCTTCTCTCATCTCACACACACTCTCTCCCTTTTGTTCTCTCTCCCTGAGTTGGATCACTGGGCTCTTCCTGCAGTCTTTATAAAAGCGATCATTGGATTATTCTGTTTCACCGTCTCATTCAGGGTAAAGGGTTTCCATTAACAAGCGGATAACTAATTGTCATGATCAAAATGTTCTTAACCAGTAGCAAGAACGAAACATGGAAAGCTAATCCATAATCTACAACTTAAACTCTGTCTCCTCTCGAAAAATTCCCAATTCACACAAAAACAGAAAGGGACACCGTGTCCTGGGAAGGGTGTGAATTACTTAACGCGATTGCAGGAGAGGTTGACATGACAGGGTTCCCTTCAGTTCGGGTGAAACCTTGGAGATGTTGGAGAGGAAAGGATCGAGAGAGAGTCTGATAGATTTTCTAGATAATGAGGCTCTGGGCAGATTGAACAGGGAGAAACTTACAAACGCAGCGAATGCTGGAGAAACTCCACGTTAGACAGCATCTGGAGAGAGAAAAAGTTGATGTGTTGAGTCTGGAATGACTCTTCACCTCTCTGATAACCTGTGCTCAGAGACAGGAACTCTAGTTCTGGAAATAACTCGGGAAGGTTCACTGGGCTGAGGTGAACATGAGGACTATCCTGCTCCAGGGCTGCTGCCTGCCTGCCTGGCTGGGTTTTTCCAGGGCTGGTTCCAGTGCTCAGTGCCCTCCCTGAAGTAAAACACAGCACCTTGTTGACAGAGTTATAGCTGGAGGCTAATTAATACATTCCAGAGTTTCAGAAAACCCCCAGGAGGTTAATTCCCAGGGAACACGGAAGGGAAAGCCATTCAGCTTTTCGATTACACTGAAGGTATCTGAGATTTAATAGGTCGCGGGAGGAATGAGGACACGGGGAGAATGGGACACACGGGGAGTAAGGACACGGGGGGAGTTAGGACACGGGGAGTTAGGACACGGGGGAGTTAGGACACGTGGAGAGATAGGACACGGGGGAGTTAGGACACGGGGGGAGTTAGGACACGGGGGAGTTAGGACACGGGGGAGATAGAAACGGGGAGAGTTAGGACACGGGGAGAGTTAGGACACGGGGGGAGTTAGGACACGGGGGAGTTAGCACACGGGGAGTTAGGACACGGGGAGAGTTAGGACACGGGGAGTTAGGACACGGGGAGAGTTGGGACACGGGGAGTGAGAAACGGGGAGAGTGAGGACACGGGGAGAGTTAGGACACGGGGAGTTAGGACACGGGGAGAGTTAGGACACGGGGAGTTAGGACACGGGGAGTTATGACGGGGGGGTTAGAAACGGGGAGAGTTAGGACACGGGGAGAGGTAGGACACGGGGAGTTAGGACACGGGGGAGAGTTAGGACACGGGGAGTTAGGACACAGGGAGCGTTAGGACACGGGGTGTTAGGACACGGAGAGAGTTAGGACACGGGGAGTTAGGACACGGGGGCGTTAGAACACGAGGAGTTAGGACACGGGGAGAGTTAGGACACGGGGGGAGTTAGGACACGGGGGGAGATCGGACACGGGTTGAGTTAGGACACGGGAGAGTTAGGACACGGGGAGTTAGGACACAGGGGAGTTAGGACACGGGGGAGTTAGGACACAGGGGGAGTTAGGACACGGGAGAGTTAGGACACGGGGGCAGTTAGGACACGGGGAGAGTTAGGACACGGGGAGTTAGGACACGGGGTGTTAGGACACGGGGAGTTTGGATATGGGGAGAGTTAGGACACGGGGTGAGTTAGGACACGGGGAGAGTTAGGACACGGGGAGTTAGGACACGGTGACTTAGCACACGGGGAGAGTTAGGACACGGGGGCAGTTAGGACACGGGGAGTTAGAAACGGGGAGAGTTAGGACACGGGGAGTTAGGACACGGGGAGAGTTAGGACACGGTGAGAGTTAGGACACGGGGAGAGTTAGGACACGGGGAGTTAGGACACGGGGGAGTTAGGACACGGGGGGAGTTAGGACACGGGGAGAGTTAGGACACGGGGGAGTTAGGACACGGGGGGAGTTAGGACACGGGGAGTTAGAACACGGGGAGTTAGGACACGGGGAGTTAGAACACGGGGAGTTTGGACACGGGGAGTTAGAACACGGGGGAGTTAGGACACGGTGGAGTTAGGACACGGGGAGAGTTAGGACACGGGGAGTTAGGACACGGGGGAGTTAGGACACGGGGAGTTAGGACACGGGGTGTTAGGACACGGGGAGTTAGGACACGGGGAGAGTTAGGACACGGGGAGTTAGGACACGGGGAGTTAGGACACGGGGGGAGTTAGGACACGGGGAGTTAGGACACGGGGAGTTAGGACACGGGGGGAGTTAGGACACGGGGAGTTAGGGCACGGGGAGGTAGGACACGGGGAGTTAGGACACGGTGAGAGTTAGGACACGGGGAGAGTTAGGACACGGGGAGTTAGGACATGGGGAGAGTTCAGACACGGGGAGAGTTCGGACACGGGGAGTTAGGACACGGGGGAGTTGGACACGGGGGAGTTAGGAGACGGGGGGCGTAGGGAGACGGGAAGTTAGGTCACGGGGGAGTTAGGACACGGGGAGAGTTCGGACACGGGGAGAGTTCGGACACGGGGAGTTAGGACACGGGGAGTTAGGACACGGGGGGAGTTAGGACACGGGGAGTTAGGACACGGGGAGTTAGGACACGGGGGAGTTAGGACACGGGGAGAGTTAGGACACGGGGTGTTAGGGCACGGGGAGCGTTAGGACACAGGGGAGTTAGGACACGTGGAGAGTTCGGACACGGGAGAGTTAGGACACGGGGAGAGTTAGGACACGGGGGAGTTAGGACACAGGGAGAGTTAGGACACGGGGTGTTAGGACACGGGGAGTTAGGACACGGGGGGCGTTAGGAGACGGGGAGTTAGGACACGGGGGGAGTTAGGACATGGGGAGTTAGGACATGGGAAGTTAGGACACGGGGGGAGTTAGGACACGGGGAGAGTTAGTACACGGGGAGTTAGGACACGGGGAGTTAAGACACGGGGGGAGTTAGGACATTGGGGAGTTAGGACACGGGGAGAGTTAGGGCACGGGGAGTTCGGACACGAGGAGTTAGGACACGGGGGGAGTTAGGACACGGGGAGTTCGGACACGGGGAGTTAGGACACGGGGGGAGTTAGGACATGGAGGAAGTTAGGACACGGGGAGTTAGGACACGGGGAGTTAGGACACGGGGGGAGTTAGGACACGGGGAGAGTTAGGACACAGGGAGTTAGGGCACGGGGAGTTAGGGCACGGGGAGAGTTAGGACACGGGGAGTTAGGACACGGGGAGTTAGGGCACGGGGAGCGTTAGGACACAGGGGAGTTAGGACACGGGGAGAGTTAGGACACGAGGAGTTAGGGCACGGGGAGCGATAGGACACAGGGGAGTTAGGACACGGGGAGAGTTAGGACACGGGGTGTTAGGACACGGGGAGTTAGGACACGGGGAGTGTTAGGACACAGGGGCAGTTAGGACACAGGGGAGTTAGGACACGTGGAGAGTTCGGACACGGGAGAGTTAGGACACGGGGGAGTTAGGACACGGTGACTTAGGACACGGGGAGAGTTAGGACACGGGGAGTTAGCACACGGGGGGAGTTAGGACACGGGGAGAGTTAGGACATGGGGGAGTTAGGACACGGGGGGAGTTAGGACATGGGGGAGTTAGGACTCGGGGAGAGTTAGGACACGGGGGAGTTAGGAAACGGGGAGTTAGGACACGGGGGAGTTAGGACACGGGGAGAGTTAGGACACGGGGAGTTAGGACACGGGGGAGTTAGGACACGGGGGAGTTAGGACACGGGGAGAGTTAGGACACGAGGAGTTAGGACACGGGGAGTTAGGACACGGGGGGAGTTAGGACACGGGGAGAGTTAGGACACGGGGAGTTAGCACACGGGGGCAGTTAGGACACGGGGAGAGTTAGGACACGGGGGTAGTTAGGACACGGGGAGAGTTAGAACATGGGGGGAGTTAGGACACGGGGGGAGTTAGGACTCGGGGAGAGTTAGGACACGGGGGAGTTAGGAAACGGGGAGGTAGGACACGGGGGAGTTAGGACACGGGGAGAGTTAGGACACGGGGGGAGTTCGGACACGGGGAGTTAGAAACGGGGAGAGTTAGGACACGGGGAGTTAGGACACGGGGAGAGTTAGGACACGGTGGAGTTAGGACACGGGGAGAGTTAGGACACGGGGAGTTAGGACACGGGGGAGTTAGGACACGGGGGGAGTTAGGACACGGGGAGAGTTAGGACACGGGGAGTTAGGACACGGGGGGAGTTAGGACACGGGGAGTTAGAACACGGGGAGTTAGGACACGGGGAGTTAGAACACGGGGAGTTTGGACACGGGGAGTTAGAACACGGGGGAGTTAGGACACGGTGGAGTTAGGACACGGGGAGAGTTAGGACACGGGGAGTTAGGACACGGGGGAGTTAGGACACGGGGAGTTAGAACACGGGGTGTTAGGACACGGGGAGGTAGGACACGGGGAGAGTTAGGACACGGGGAGTTAGGACACGGGGAGTTAGGACACGGGGGGAGTTAGGACACGGGGAGTTAGGACACGGGGAGTTAGGACACGGGGGGAGTTAGGACACGGGGAGTTAGGGCACGGGGAGGTAGGACACGGGGAGTTAGGACACGGTGAGAGTTAGGACACGGGGAGAGTTAGGACACGGGGAGTTAGGACATGGGGAGAGTTCAGACACGGGGAGAGTTCGGACACGGGGGAGTTAGGACACGGGGGAGAGTTAGGACACGGGGTGTTAGGACACGGGGAGCGTTAGGACACAGGGGAGTTAGGACACGTGGAGAGTTCGGACACGGGAGAGTTAGGACACGGGGAGAGTTAGGACACGGGGGAGTTAGGACACAGGGAGAGTTAGGACACGGGGTGTTAGGACACGGGGAGTTAGGACACGGGGGGCGTTAGGAGACGGGGAGTTAGGACACGGGGGGAGTTAGGACATGGGGAGTTAGGACACGGGAAGTTAGGACACGGGGGGAGTTAGGACACGGGGAGAGTTAGTACACGGGGAGTTAGGACACGGGGAGTTAAGACACGGGGGGAGTTAGGACATTGGGGAGTTAGGACACGGGGAGAGTTAGGGCACGGGGAGTTCGGACACGAGGAGTTAGGACACGGGGGGAGTTAGGACACAGGGAGTTCGGACACGGGGAGTTAGGACACGGGGGGAGTTAGGACATGGAGGAAGTTAGGACACGGGGAGTTAGGACACGGGGAGTTAGGACACGGGGGGAGTTAGGACACGGGGAGAGTTAGGACACAGGGAGTTAGGGCACGGGGAGTTAGGGCACGGGGAGAGTTAGGACACGGGGAGTTAGGACACGGGGAGTTAGGGCACGGGGAGCGTTAGGACACAGGGGAGTTAGGACACGGGGGAGAGTTAGGACACGAGGAGTTAGGGCACGGGGAGCGATAGGACACAGGGGAGTTAGGACACGGGGAGAGTTAGGACACGGGGTGTTAGGACACGGGGAGTTAGGACACGGGGAGTGTTAGGACACAGGGGCAGTTAGGACACAGGGGAGTTAGGACACGTGGAGAGTTCGGACACGGGAGAGTTAGGACACGGGGGAGTTAGGACACGGTGACTTAGGACACGGGGAGAGTTAGGACACGGGGAGTTAGCACACGGGGGGAGTTAGGACACGGGGAGAGTTAGGACATGGGGGGAGTTAGGACACGGGGGGAGTTAGGACATGGGGGAGTTAGGACTCGGGGAGAGTTAGGACACGGGGGAGTTAGGAAACGGGGAGGTAGGACACGGGGGAGTTAGGACACGGGGAGAGTTAGGACACGGGGAGTTAGGACACGGGGGAGTTAGGACACGGGGAGAGTTAGGACACGAGGAGTTAGGACACAGGGGAGTTAGGACACGGGGGGTGTTAGGGCACGGGGAGTTAGGACACGGGGGGAGTTAGGACACGGGGAGAGTTAGGACACGGGGAGTTAGGACACGGGGAGTAAGGACACGGGGAGTTAGGACACGGGGGGAGTTAGGACACGGGGAGAGTTAGGACATGGGGAGTTAGGACACGGGGAGTTAGGACACAGGGGAGTTAGGACACGGGGAGAGTTAGGACACGGGGAGTTAGGACACGGGGAGTTAGGACACGGGGGGAGTTAGGACACGGTGAGAGTTAGGACATGGGGAGTTAGGACACGGGGAGTTAGGACACGGGGAGTTAGGACACGGGGAGAGGTAGGACACGGGGAGTTAGGACACGGGGAGACTTAGGACACGGGGTGTTAGGACACGGGGAGAGTTAGGACACGGGGAGTTAGGACACGGGGGAAGTTAGGACACGGGGGGGCGTTAGGAGACGGGGAGTTAGGACACGGGGGAGTTAGGACATGGGGAGTTAGGTCACGGGGGGAGTTAGGACACGGGGGGCGTTAGGAGACGGGGAGTTAGGACACGGGGGAGTTAGGACATGGGGAGTTAGGTCACGGGGGGAGTTAGGACACGGGGAGTTAGCACACGGGAAGTTAGGACACGGGGGGAGTTAGGACACGGGGAGAGTTAGTACACGGGGAGTTAGGACACGGGGGAGTTTGGACACGGGGAGATTTAGGGCACGGGGGGAGTTAGGACACGGGGAGTTCGGACACGGGGAGTTAGGACACGGGGGGAGTTAGGACATGGGGGAAGTTAGGACACGGGGAGTTAGGACACGGGGAGTTAGGACACGGGGGGAGTTAGGACACGGGGAGAGTTAGGACACGGGGAGTTAGGGCACGGGGAGCGTTAGGACACAGGGGAGTTAGGACACGTGGAGAGTTCGGACACGGGGAGAGTTAGGACACGGGGAGAGTTAGGACACGGGGGAGTTAGGACACAGGGAGAGTTCGGACACGGGGTGTTAGGACACGGGGGGAGTTAGGACACGGGGGAGTTAGGACACGGGGAGATTTAGGACACGGGGAGTTAGGACACGGGGAGTAAGGACACGGGGAGTTAGGACACGGGGAGTGTTAGGACACAGGGGCAGTTAGGACACAGGGGAGTTAGGACACGTGGAGAGTTCGGACACGGGAGAGTTAGGACACGGGGGAGTTAGGACACGGTGACCTAGGACACGGGGAGAGTTAGGACACGGGGAGTTAGCACACGGGGGCAGTTAGGACACGCGGAGAGTTAGGACACGGGGGAGTTAGGACACGGGGGGAGTTAGGACATGGGGGAGTTAGGACTCGGGGAGAGTTAGGACACGGGGGAGTTAGGAAACGGGGAGTTAGGACACGGGGGGAGTTAGGACACGGGGAGAGTTAGGACACGGGGAGTTAGGACACGGGGAGTAAGGACACGGGGAGTTAGGACACGGGGAGTTAGGACACGGGGAGTAAGGACACGGGGAGTTAGGACACGGGGGGAGTTAGGACACGGGGGAGTTAGGACACGGGGAGAGTTAGGACACGGGGAGTTAGGACACGGGGAGTAAGGACACGGGGAGTTAGGACA